>NW_011355359.1:0-2547 GCF_000735185.1 Notothenia coriiceps
TCACAATCTGAGGCTCATGTTCTCCATTGTGACCACCACCCTGCCCGAGGGCCTTCTATTATATTAGTTTTTTGCATAATTCTTTACAGCGGGCACTCACACTCTGATTGTTTTGGCGGGGTTTATTAGATTGCTGGAAATTGTCTGGTGATTGGCTAATTTACTAAAATCCATTGTGATTCCCATCATTCGTGTGTGGGTTCATTTCTCATTTGGCGTCCATGGATTTGCTTATTGTTTCCTCAGGTAAGGAATAGTCTCATTATCTCTATTGAACTAAGAAGCAGTGTAATTGCTCCTTCCACACAATAGATTTATTATTTGCTTGATTAGAGGGTCAAATGCTTCAATACCATGTGGCAGGGAAATTACAAACAAAAAATGCATCAGTGAAGAAACCAGCACAAATCCACAAAGCTGTTTCCATGCACATGCATCCACCCATTCTCAGACACACAACCTTTACCCCTTAGCAAACTCAGATTCTTGAAAACCAGCAGACAGCGCCAGTTAAAGAGCTGGTCGCAGCTAAAAAAGAGACAAGAACTATATATATTTATATATAAGTTACCCAAAGGCAACAATATGTTGTACATGTTGAGTCCTGATTTAAATTGACATGGGATGTAAGAAATGTAGGCACTGGATACTTAATTTGTTCAGCTCCTATGCCCTGACAAATTGACTAACCTGACCTAAACTAGCTACAAAGGGTGGGTTTAGCCAGCAGCATTATTGATGATGAAATGTCATACTAACCCAAACATGTTGTTTCCAAGATACAAGGATGATGATCTCTGGTGGAGAGGCTGCAGCTGCTGAGCCTGGATTAGATTTCCTCTCTTTTATGGAATCCCATACAAAATACACAATTTTGGTTCTGCTTAACTGTTCCTAAACGCGGTAGACCTGTATTCCACCGGGGCTGTCTGCGCCGCGGTGACCCGGTGGAATTTAGCGGCGGACTGGCCATCTGTTTGTTCTGTAGAATCACTGAACGGCCGGTCGTCAGCGGGCTGTTGACGACCGGCTCGGTTCGCTGACGGCCGGCACCGCCCTTCATTTTTTTAAACGGCATCAAGTAAGTTGCGCTGACAGGCGACAGAGGTCCACAGTTGTCCCGCAGTGAGGCTCCCCCGCCCTCCCGTAGACAGTTCACGAGCTCAGTCACGTCATAACACCAAAGATGGGTCGCGGTCATGGGCGTCGCAGCCATTATATGAGGGTGGGACAAGTCCCCCCCACTTTTTGAAATGATTAGTTTAGACCCCCCCACTTTTACCATGTGGAAAGTCCGTGAATCGGTCTAATAATCAGACTGTGAGTGCACACTGCAAAGAATTATGCAAACACTAAAACAGTAGAAGAAAATCGCAATCTTGTTTTCCACAATTTGACCAGCAGAGTTTTGGAGGATGGTAAATCGTAAAATCCAAAGTTACCCAAGTGCTGACCAAATCCATAATTCATAAATCTCTGTGGTGCTGGTTCAGTTCATGTTCAGTGGGAGTGCTGAATTCACCCAGTGTGTTATAATCTGCAGAGATGGATTGTTAGTTTATATTTTAGTGTATAGTATACAGTGTTTCCCCTAGGTTTACTGCCTTGGCAGGGTGCTGCTCGGGTATCCCCCCCAACAGGGGGGTGCCCCAAAAATATTTTATCCTCTGGAGCAGAGAGAGGAGCTGTGGATTATTGTTATTGATATTGTACAGTAACAAAGTATTTGTACATTAAAAAGTAATACAGTACAGTGTTACACTGTACTGTATTACTTTTATTCAAACTGTATTCCCTTCTTATCATGTAGCCTACACTTCTTCCTTTTATTGATACATTTAAATCACCTGACTACAGCATATAACATACCTGCTGCAACCCTGTGCTGCTGCTGCTGCTTCTCTCTGCCTCATCCTCTATTGCTGGAGGCAGCTCCACCTCATCTGATCTCTGATATGAAAGCAATCGTGTTATGATCATATTGAGCTATTGGTGTGAGTCTAACATTAAACAAGCAGTCTGCTTGTCATACATTGCTGACGATACATTTTAAGTGGCAATTTGTTGAGTCACTGCCGCTAAATGCCGGTAGCATCAAGCTAGCAAATCCTGCATTAGCCTCACATCAACAGGTGTAGACAGAACATCCAATTATCCTGAGCTAATTTACTGAATAAACCAACTCACATGTCCTGTCTTTTTTTTCACCCAACTCATTAGACTATTCTTCTGCTGGCGTTTCATTGTTGTTTTCTGTCAAATTCAATACTGTAGTTCCAAACCGCGGTACCTGCTCACCATCTGTGAGCTATTTTTAGAATGCGCACGCTACGTTCGTTGTCGCGTTCGCGCGCGTCCACCTGGGCAGGCTGTGTGTGTCCTTCTCCCCGTGACGATAACGGCTTGAGGTTAAAAAATAATAATAAACAAATTTGAAACTGGGGGGGGGGGGACAGAAACGGGCAGACAGCATAACTCGGGGCAATAATGCAGATTTGTTTGACTTTTTTACACTTTATTGTTCTCCTCCTTTCCTCCGCTCTTGTC
>NW_011355360.1:0-2336 GCF_000735185.1 Notothenia coriiceps
AAATAAATAAATAAATGAATAAAAAATTAGGAACACAAAAGTATTGCAATTTGTATATGTATGTTTGTATGCCCTGTCACCGTAACACGTCCTGAAAATGCAAATTAAAAAAGAATAAAATAAAAACATAACATAAATAACATTAAAGTAAAATATAAGTAAATAAAAATCATAAGTATATTTATATTTGTTGTGTGTACCCTGTAACAATATCATTTCTTAAAATGCAAATACAAAATAAATCAACACAAAGCAAAAATAAAATAGAGAGCCTTTATTCTAGAAACTAAAACCAAATTAGGGACCCAACCCCTCAATTAAAAAGGTTGTCATTCATTCACATTAAATGATTTAACCACACAGCACATATAGCACAGCATGCCTTTACTCTGAAGGGGATGTCAGTGTTCACCTACCTCTGTTTTCTCTTGACGCAGTGCCGTGGATCCCTGACGCACAACAGGAAGTTCATTCCGCTGTTAGCCAATAACAGGGACCTTTATTTTGGAGGGGGGGTTTTATTTTGGAGGGGGTTTTGCTTTGTAGGGGATTTTATTTTTCCTACACAGTTTTGTTTATGCAGTCATTGTGGGTCATCATCTCATGACAATCACCTGCATGCAGTGGGGGAAGTACATCTACTCCTGTACTGCACTCAAATACACTATTAAGGTACTTGTACTACTCCACTCCATCTCAAAGATAAATATTGTCAATTTGACTCCACTGCATTTGTTTCATTACTTAGTTTAATTTGCAGAATCGGATTAATAATGGAAAATAGCATGTTTTATAATAGAACTATACTAAATAAAACATGTGTTATTCTGTAATAGTAGCCTACTTTTACCTTGAGTAGTGGATCCTGTGTCGTGAATCCTGAGTCGTGGATCCTGAGTCGCTGATCCTGAGTCGTGGATCCTGAGTCGCTGATCCTGAGTCGTTGGTCCTGAGTAGCTGATCCTGAGTCTGCCTGATACTCACCCGACTACTTCTTTGATGGCCCCGAAAAGTAACTTACTTTTTGTGGTGATTAGCATTTTGCCACTGGTTTCATGTGATTGATACTTAAATTAAATCTTGACCGTACACATAATACTTTCTGACAAATGGATTACAAGGTATTTTCAAATGTTTAACCCTTCAACAAGTTATATGTTATAATTTGTTACTGTATACAAATGAAATGTTTCGATGCTTCCAGCTCACAAGCCTTTTTTCTTTGTCTATAAACACACCAGCGCTCAGATGAGGTGGAGCTGAGGGGTTTTCGTCTTATTTGGCCATGAACTGCTCTGAATCACGGATACTATGAAGTGTGCACTCAAGAATGTGTGTGGGGGAGGTGGGGGGTACTGTGTGTGTGGTGTAATACATACAGTACAGTGTGCAAATGTTGCAAGACATCAAGATAAACATGGACGCCTGGTGAAAACGCTGTGATTTCGTGTGTGTGTGTGTGTGTGTGTGTGTGTGTGTGTGTGTGTGTGTGTGTGTGTGTGTGTGTGTGTGTGTGTGTGTGTGTGTGTGTGTGGTGTGTGTGTGTGTGTGTGTGTGTGTGTGTGTGTGTGTGTGTGTGTGTGTGTGTGTGTGTGTGTGTGTGTGTGTGTGTGTGTGTGTGTTACAGCGTAACATATGGTGTAATAGGCATAGCTATGCAGATTACCTACCATTAGAGCCTTGTTTTCATGCTGTGTAATGCTTAATGCGCTGCGTGTTTGAAGATCTTGTTCTTCTACCTTTGTGAGGACCATGTCACATTTTGGACCGACTGCAGAGTACATTTTTGTAAGCCGAGGGTATCTTGGCCGGCCTATATTTTTAAGTTATGCTGCTGATCAGACCTGCTCCAGTTGGAGTTTTGAAGCCTATCATGTGTTTATTTTGTACTGAAAAAAAGGAACCTTGGTAGAAGTAACTAACTATACTCAATTACTGAACAAAAGTACATGTTTTAGGTACTTAACTTGAGTATATCCCTTTATTATTTCATATTTTTATTGACTTGGTGAAGGTAGACTATTCAGCAGTGTAAAAAATAAAGAGAAACAAAGCCATTAAAGCAAAAATAATTAGAATAAAATTATACAATATTATTCCTGAATGGGTCATTGTCCAGTATAAGTAGTCTTAAACTTGTACGAACAGAGCGTTGTAAAGTGCAGATTGTGTCAGTGTTGACAGAGCTGACTTTCCACTAACCATGTTTTTAAGTTAGATTTGAATAAACTGCAGGTGTTTTGTTCTCTAATCTTTACTGGGATTGAGTTCCACTGTTGTGCAGCTTTAAAAGAAAAAGAAGATTGGCTGAATGAGCTCTTCCTTAATGGAACAAC
>NW_011355361.1:0-2365 GCF_000735185.1 Notothenia coriiceps
TAGAAGTGTGTGTGTGTGTGTGTGTGTGTGTGTGTGTGTGTGTGTGTGTGTGTGTGTGTGTGTGTGTGTGTGTGTGTGTGTGTGTGTGTGTGTGTGTGTGTGTGTGTGTGTGTGTGTGTGTGTGTAGTGCATTGGTGTTCGGATCAGGGGAGCACAGGTTCAAACCCCACTGCAGTCAGCATGTCGTTGTGTCCCTGGGCAAGACACTTCACCCCAAATTGCTCCTGTGGGGATTGTCCACAGTATTGAGTATGTAGCTTTGGATAAAAGCGTCTAACAAGTAATGTAAAATGTAATGTGAGCGTTTCCATGCAATTAAACTACAAAGAAGTTCAAAGGAATTTGACCACACATGCTACTCAACAACTGAGGATATATCACTGGATCTGTGAGTTTCTATACTGTATGCATATGTGCGCTAAGGTGTCCTAGTTTGAACTATATACTCTTTATTGTCAATATATATATTTGTATATGATATATAAGTGATCTTGACAGAACACCATGAAAAGCAACCAGTTAAAAAAAGAAAGAATGTTTAATAAAAGGTGGTTGTCAAGCACTGTGAACCATCTTAGATAAAAAAAAAAAAGTAAAAAAATCAACTATATGGACAAGTGTTGTAACAGTCCCATAGAGAAATACCGAATGGAATGGATATAATAAGGTTAAAAGTTATTGAGCAAACACATTTATAGGCAGATAATTAGGCAAGGAAATGCATTTTGAATGTGTACATCAGTAAACAACCACCGGTGAATGTCTAAAGCTTGTATGTCAGATTTTGCTAAAGAGTCTTAATGCTAAGTGTCTAAAAGAGACTACTTAACGTCATCAACCTAAACATTAGCCACATTTAGCTAAGTGGATGTGGCGGGAAGTCATGCAACCTTAATGTAGGTATATATATAATATTAGCTTTTGACTTCTTAAAATTATACCTCAACAATTAGAAAATTGGTGTTAACATTTGAACATGATCATTGTCCTTTCCCCCACGTAAACATAACAGTCTGCAATGAAACGGTTGTCTCCTGTGCACTCGACTTCCTCCTTGGCGCCGGTAACTTTCCAAAAAAAAATAACAGGTTAGTTTCTCGTGCAACACACTCTCACTCCATAATCGTCCAGGAGCGACGTTTGGTCAGGGTCCCGTGGCGTGCAGTTGTGACGCTCCTAGGCTCCTTCAGCTTCATAAAGGGACGCAAATAGCTTTCAACTGATTGCAATGTATTCCCATCTGCGGCGGGATTTGACGCTCATGGAAGCATGGCATTCGTTTGTGTCGGCTGCCCTTAAGGGCAATGTGAGCGTCCTTTCCCATTGGATAACGGAGAATTGTACACCCGGAAGTAAGTATTCCCTTTACTGTCGATTGATTTTTCAGTGATATCTGCACTACTCATCGACTAAAAAACACCAGATTATCCTTGTTAATTACACAACATTGATTGGTTTAAATTATGTGCAATGCTTTTGTATTTTCCCCCTTCGATTCGGAGAAAAAAATATTTTTTCAGAGTAAAGGATGGCAGAAGACACTACACTACCCAGAATCCCCAGCTATCGTTTAGGACTACACCTTGTGCTCTTTTTGACAAACCCCGGTTTTTTTTCACCATTCATTCCAATGGCTGGCGTCTATGTCACGTGATCTTCAAATTTGTCCCTTCAGAAAAATAAAACATGGCCGAACTTCGTTTTATTCTCGGTGGAAAATGCCTATTTTAAAGTTAGTTTGGCCATTAAAATGCGTTTTGATGTCATTTGATGCGAGAAATATGAGTTGTTATTTCAGATTATGTGTGCAGTGGATGTACATGATCTTTAGTTTGCTAGTTATTACGAAGATTACTTCAGGAAATTGCGTAGAACGTTTTCATTGTTACCAAGGTGGTTGCTAGGGATGCTGCTATCAATATTATTTCTGTTATGTTGTGTAACTGTTTAATGGCGTTATCTTTATTGCTACCCCCTTCCCCGTCAATATAAAGTGTTGGTCCACAGCGCAAACGTATTAGTTTAACAAAATCCGCATCTGATACGTTATTTTCCCCTGTGCAGTCTCACATCTCACATCACATCGTCATTAACAAATAGACCGAAAACATTTAAAAAATATATATAATACTTTATTCCGAGTGTGCTTGCTTTTCTCTTTGAAAGTCATCACATAACGGCATTGTAATACACGGTTCGGCTGCATTAAATATTACATATCTGCCGTAGTTCTCTATTTATAGAGCCCTGATGAGAAGACTTCTGGACAAACATGAGTAACTGCCGCCAACACTGAAAACGTGACGTGGATCATAAATATATCAGCAATTAAAAAACATCTTACATTTCTTTTCACACAATACGT
>NW_011355362.1:0-4535 GCF_000735185.1 Notothenia coriiceps
TGGCGTCTTATCACAGCAGAATTTAACTCTATCTCCGGTAGAATTCTGATCAGGCATTAGCTCCGCCTCCTCTTTTTATTTTTTTAAAGCTAAAGACTCAAATGTGTGTGTGTGTGTGTGTGTGTGTGTGTGTGTGTGTGTGTGTGTGTGTGTGTGTGTGTGTGTGTGTGTGTGTGTGTGTGTGTGTGTGTGTGAGATAGTGTGTGAATGTGTGTGTGTGTGTGTGTGTGTGTGTGTGTGTGTGTGTGTGTGTGTGTGTGTGGGTGTGTGTGTGTGTGGGGGGTGTGTGTGTGTGTGTGTGTGTGTAGAGCTGTCTTACCTGACCTTTGTCTCCACATTGTCCATGCTTGTTAACACGAACAAGCATTACGTATTCTTTCCAATTAAAGCCAAAACATTCTTAATCGATTTGTCTCCCCTGGGCTTATTTATCTGTTCCTTTATCCCTCTGCCTCTCTACTCTCCCTTTGTTACCTTGTCTTTATTTATAGTTCTTTTAATGAGACAATACATTAATAGATGATTATGATGATGATAATAGATAATTACGAGGTAGAGTGGTCGTCCACCAATTGGAAGGTTGTTCGATCCCCAGCAGCAAACATAATTTACACTTAATTGCTCCTAAAAGCGAATAGTGTGTGAATGTGTGTGAATTTCCCCGAGCAGGTGGCACATCATGCCAGCCTCTGCCTCAGTGTGAATGTGTGTAAATGGGTAAATGCTGTATGGGTGGGATATGAAAAAGCTATTGTGAGGGTCTTCAAAACTGTAAAAGTGCAGTATGAATGCTGTCCATTTAGCAAAATTACTATGTTTTTTTTTGTTCATATTGTAAAGTGCTTCAAGTCATATTTACTAAACTCTCTTATCTCCACAGACATATCATCATAAATTGCTTGTTCCAATCTGATGATAACCTCCTTTTCATGAGTGGGTGCTTACGTTTGGGAGATTGGATCATTCGCACATCATCAACACCCCAACATTTCCTTTTCAGCCCGTTTAATTCACAAAACTTGTTCCCAAAGTATAGCTGTGATGGGAATTGAACAACTGCAATACTGCGAGACGATGTAATCTTAGACCTGTTTCCTTCTCAGACAATTATACAAGATCACTTTAATACAGCTTTTCGTATCAGACATACATTTGATTTATCATTTTCATTTTGTCCTTCGAACCGAAGATCAGCTTAAATCCTGGAGCGCTGCAGGTCACCACATTTTAAAGTTGTAACAGCTCTTTAAACTGCGACGACTTTGCTTCGTCACATCTCTGGTTGGGTGCAGCTTTGCCCACTGAGTCACAACATACGCCTCAGTTAAAGCCCATTTGTGCTGCCTGTTGCCTCCCTCCTTTCATCTCCTCCAGACTAGTCTGACTTTCTCGCTGTACCAGCAACCTCCATCACTTCTTCCTCTCTTTTTGCATCACCCGGGTTTTTAGATGACGGAAGCTGGAGAGCAGATGACAAGACAGCAGCGGTAAACCAGTCTGAGTGGCCAAATGGGAACGCCTCGGCATTCATCCGTCTGTCTGACAATTCAAACCCAGTGGCTCCATGTTGTTTTCCTGTTAGTCATTTCAATGTCAAGAGAAACCCACCCTATCTTTTTCCTTCGTCACCCTCCTTCCTCGCTTTGTGTTCCTCAGTCATAAACAACTTTTGCAAAGAAAGAGACACTTTTTTAAAGGAGACATACATGCTTTTCCGGTTATCACCTGTCCCCTTGTGTGTTATGAAGGTTTTTATGCATGTAAACGGTGTGCTGAGTCACAAACCCTCAAAGTGCACCCTGTAGCGAGTAAAACTCTAACACAGAAAATACCTCCCCAAAACGCCTCGTTGGAGCTACAACGAGCCGTTAAAGGCAGAGCGTGAAATTCAGTCAATACACGTAGTTTACAGAGATGCTGTATGAGAAACCAATGGAATTATGATCAGTGGAAATGGCCATGACATGTCTCCTTTAATTAATAAATAACACCAATGTTCAACTTTGCCTTGAGAGCTTTTGCGTTTTTGGAGAAGATGTTAAGCTTTAGCTCTTACTTTTTTATACACAGAGGTCACTAAATGCCTAAACAGATTCCCTCAGTGTTTTATTTCAACCAGGAGAGTCATTCATTTAAAAAATGAATTTTGTACTGAAAATATTTAACGTTTTTAATTAAAGGCCGAAACATACTGTATGTGATCAAATAACTGCAAAGCAATGCAATAGATTTCACTCCCACACCATTCACATGGACATATTTTTGGCACTGACAGTTTTCTCTTCCAAGCAACAACATAACAAGCTGATAATGAGGTAAGAGCCTTCTTTGATATAAATAGATTGGTGAGGTAATGAGTCCTAAAACCCGGAACAGATTTAGGATTGTATTACTTCCTGTTCCCTTGTCTTGAAGTCAATGTTTAAAAAAAAAAAAAAGTGTGGTTAGAAGCCTAAAATAAGGATGGTGGTTGGCAAAAGCTTAGATATTTTCAATGTCTGTTGTACGACATAAAATATGTCAGTAAATATCCCACTCGTGAATCTGATGTAGTTTATTTATGTTGGCTTTTTTATTTCTGCCGATTGCATTGCTTCCCAAAAATGAAAATATCTCAACCAATATTGGAGGGACTGCTTTGTGATTTTGTACAGCCATTCATGAGGATGGCTTCTAACTGACTTAATTGACCTGTATTGAGTATTTGTTCCCCTTAGTACCAGCATGACGTTGACACTTAGGCACTGGGTGCAATGTATGGACTAATGTCAGGTGACCATAGCAACCTTTTTCATTCATCTTTTGTCTCCTGCTTGGCTGTCGTCTTAATCATTGAAACACGAAAATGTAAAAAGAAAGTATTTTGTTCTGCTTCTGATGTATTTCTGTGTTATGTTAAACGTATCATCCGTTTAGTCATTACAAATGTGCATCGTTTCTAGATCAATAGCGTTGGAAGGATTTATGTAGAGTGCTTCTTTATAATGAAAGGCAGTTTTAGCACATTTATTATTTTCATAACATCAGCGGCACATCTTAATGCTTCCCATAAAAACACATTAAGTCTTCAAGGCTACTGACCCTGTAGATCCGTCTATCTGCAAACAACTTACACCCACTCCAATGAAATGATTGACAGCACCCAATTCATAATACATCTTATGTGATAGGTTGGCAGCATTATACTTTGGCTGCAAGCTTAAAGATCCTCAGAGAAAGAAAAATATGGCCTAATAAAAAATGTGCTAAAGCTGGCGTCAACATTAAAGTGAAAACATTTCATCCCACCACAGCTCTTTTACTCCGACATTGCTATAAGTATATAGTATCAAATTCCTAAGAAAACCTTGAAGATTGAAAAAAGGCTTAAGCCCCTGTCACACTTTCCCGAAATTGACACCAGATGGACACACGAATATGGAATTGTGAATTTCGCACGAAGATGGCCCCGAACCACACACAAAGGCAACATTTACATCACATTACAAAACAATTATGTTAAAGAACTATGACTGTACTGATATTTTCAGACTTTGTTCTTTACTTTCTCCGTCTTTATATGTTGAAGATACTAGGCTTGTTTGAGACAAGCGAGACCTGCGCAGACCTGCGCAATTTCGATCAACGTCTTGCTCGTGCGTTGCATGATGGTTAGTCATTTTGTCCGATTTGCTCTGGAGGCTCGCTCACATGAGACGTTGAAATCTCGCGGGACAAAGACGCCCGCAGCCTTGAGAGCGAGGCGCGGTAAGCCGCCGCAGCTCCTCTCCACGGGCTGCGGAGGCGAAATGCTTGATGGGAAACGACTCGCTGGTATCTCGAGCTGAGCGCTCATTGGTGGTTTTTACCCCGTGCTGCTGATGAAGCTCTCCATTGGCTCGGCAAAAGTTTGTTGTTGTTTTGTGTCAGTTTTACGTCGCCACTTCCATTCACATTTTTCATCATTGTTCCACAATGTTTATCATCATGAAATTAATATCTATATATGTTATACTATACTTGCACTGCTTACCGTTTTCATACTTTATATATCTTAGCATATTCATACACACTGTTCATACTGCTCACAGGCTGCTGTGTATATCTAGTGTATTCATACCCCTCACTTTCTATTCATCATTCAATTCATTCTATATTTTATTCTATAGACTGTGTACATTACTTTTCACTTTACTGCTTGTTGCACTCCTGGTTAGAAGCTAAACTACATTTCGTTGTCTCAGTACCTGTAATATGTGCAATAACAATAAAGTTTAATCTAATCTTGAGCAGGAACAAATGTATTTACTTAGTACATATCTGACATTAACGATTAAACACATGTGTGCATTCTTTATAAATGCAAACTGAGTCAAGCCGACTCCGGAGGTGGCGGTATGCACCTTAAAGTTGTTTGCAATCCGCCAAAAAACCGAGAGAAGAAGAAGAAGAAGGCGACGAAGTAGAAGAAGAAGAAGCCAACTCGGAGCTGTCCGACTTCAGGCGAGCTTTTTGAGACCTCCCCCGGCTGCGATCGGCTATTCTCGTCTACTTTC
>NW_011355363.1:0-7998 GCF_000735185.1 Notothenia coriiceps
GGGCCCCAAGCAGTAGCCTGCCTTGCCTGTTCGCAAGTGGCACCCCTGCCTCCGCCTCAACCAAAGCAGACACTTTGCGGTTTGAATTTTTATATTTTCAGTTAGTCTTTAATTATAAAATGTGTTTTGTACATTTTATTATTCATTTATTTTGACTGATCGTTTCTTGTTTACAATTGTTTGTTTCATTTTAAGCTGAAATGAATTAAAAGAAGTAAAAGGAAACTCCTCTGGTCCAATACAGAATATAATGATAAATCAATGAAAAATTATAATAACAAATAATACATATATATAAGAATATTAATAACATTATTTTTTATAATAACCTCGGAATAATAATACAAAATATAACAATAAATAAATGCATAACAATAATCATATTAAAAACAATTTTACACAAAATTATTAATAACAACAATAATTAAAATAATGTAATAATAAATAAATGCATAATAATCATAATTCATAAATAATAGTAACTTACCTTTAACAATAGTCTCTCACAATTAAATAATAATAAAACTCCAAATGATCTGTAGTGGCATTTCTAGACACACAGATGTTTGTGATCTTTAGTACACGTTTAACATCCTGTACTAAATAACATTTACGTTGTTCACTTCTGGATGACAACACTAAATATCCTTTGTGTAGTTTAATGTGGACACACAGTGGGACTAATTGAAAACGAACTGATCACAATCAAGTTACTGACTTTTGCCTTTATTTTCTAGAGTCGCTCGAAAGAAATGCAGATCAAGAGGCAGAGCATGGAAAAGACGTCCTCCTTCAGTGCAGCAGCTCCACAGGTGATGCCATCACACTGTTAGAGTGGAGCAGACCTGAGCTGAAGGATGACTATGTCTTTTACATCAGAGAAAACAGGCTGTATGAAAGCTACCAGGATCTACGTTATCGAGGTCGTGTTGAGCTGAAAGATCCAGAGATGAAGAACGGAAACGCTTCTGTTCTCCTGAAGAACGTCAGCGTCAAAGACTCAGGAACGTACCAGTGTTGGGTAGTAACTTCCTCCAATAATCGCAGGAAGAGAGACATGAGAAACAAGAGAGAGTTGGTGCGCTCCATCAATCTGTTCGTCTCTGATGGTGAGTTGGTGTTTCTCCTGAAGAGTTCCTCTATTGGTTTAAAGATGATGTTGATGCTCTGTGATCGGTAGATAATGTCTGACATGAGACTGGAGAGGAAACAGATTCTGTTCTTCATCTCCTTCATGATCAGCTGTTCTCCAACATGAGGGGAGGTCCAGTCATTTCCTCACTGCTCTCTCTTTCTGTCCTCAGGTCCTGAACAACCAGGGGGTCCTGAGAAGGAAATCAACGATGAACACCATCAGTATGGAGACGCCAACGATGAACAACCAGGGGGTCCCAGAGGAAACGTTGAGTTGGGAGTAGGGCTGGTTTGTCTCGTTGCTGTTGTTGTTGGTGTTGTTGGTGTTGTTGGTGGACTTGTTGTGAAATCTAAAAGAGCTAAGGTGAAGAGATCATTAGAGAGTGCTGATGAGAATGTGAATGTTAAACTGAACCCCTGACATTTGAAAGACCTCTTCACAGCTGACTGTTCTCCATCACCTGCTTCTAAACTAAATAATCTCCTCTCCCTGAATCACTACCTTGACGCGGTAGAGGGGCTTACTGACCCTCCGATACACAAACAGCTGGTGAGGGTTACACCAAACGTGGTTCAGTTTCTACTTTCAGTTGACAGAAAGAGTGCTAACATATTAGCCTTAATTAAAGGCCATGTTTCTTTATTTCATATTAAGGTAAATTAACTGTTCAGACTTTTAACTGAAGAACAGTCATCTTTAATAATTGTTCTTCAAAGACATTTTATTTACATTGTTTTAATAAAGTAATAGTACTACTTTGAATACATTTCATCAAAGTGAAAGTACTGTTACTTTAAAGATATTTATTGCAGTAAATTCTGTAATAATACTATAATTTTATATGAGTTTATATGAGTGGTTTCCCGTGGAGGGTTAGACTTTAGAGAAGGGGTGGGCAAACTTTTAGGCTCGGGGGCCACTATGAGTTTTAAAATTTAACAGACGGAACGGGCCAGTAGCAGATGGATGGAGAGTGTTTGTGTGAACAAATCAGAGCATTCACAGATAATGAATGAATTAAATGTCAGATGATAATAAATTGCTCTTAACTTTGAGAACAGGAAGTGAATGTTCTTAAAACTAAATTCAATCACTTGGATTTAGACTCTTATTCCACTTTTTCACTTTTTTTATATTTTTGTTTTACTTAATCTTTTCTGTTTTATTGCTGTTGGAGGAGCCTGTGACCCAAGATGTTACTACTCTAGCACACATGACAATAAAAGCCTTGAACCTCGAACCTACTGCTCTGAACTGTATTTCAGGGATATATGTTGTATTTACTTTAGTAAACTGAAGTTCTACTTTTATATATAATTTGTTCTTATTTTCATATCTCAAGATTAAAACTTGAAACACCTTAAATTCTGTCTGAAGTGTACTTTAAAGAGTATTTCTTCTTCTTCTTCTTCTTCTTCTTCTTCTTCTTCTTCTTCTTCTTCTTCTTCTTATTATTATTATTATTATTTGTATCTTTTAATCAATTACATTTGATTTAGCTTAAAGCTGTATTGAAAAATAATTTGACCGATGCTTGATACCTGTTTTTCATAATTTCCTTTCTTCCCAAATATATACTTGTATGTAGACTCTTCTGCACTGTTTGATCTGTTTTAATGTGTTGCTGGCGGAGCTTCAGATATTCATTGGTATAACTGAACTTAGGTCTGTACACAAAACAATAAAAGCATTGAATAATATATGTTGTTGATTTTATTCAGTTGAAGCAATTGTTTGTAATTGATCTTGGGTTTTCTATAAAAATTGTAATTTAGGATTTAAATAGGCTCAGTTCTTGCCTCTTTATAATTTATCTGTTCTGTTTGGGTATTTTTTAATAAGATAAATACAAGTATTCGTTTATTTTTTATGTACAGTCACTTGTACAAACTGTGAAGTCCACTGAGACAAATGTAACATTTGTGATATTGGGCTATATAAATAAACATTGATTGATTGAAGCTTAAGTCAAGTCTCAAGTCATGAATACCAAGTCGAAGTTAAGTCAAGTCTTTTATCAATGTTAGTCAAGCAAGTCTCAAGTCAAAAAATATGCGACTCGAGTCAAGTCATGTGACTCGAGTCTCCACCTCTGCATCCTGCTCATGCACCACAGTTGAACTCAAAAGATTGAAAAATGTATGTAATATTTATACATCATACATACACTAGTGGCTTCTACAAGTCCAAATAGCTCAATTAGAGTGTTAAGGTAAAAATCGAAAGGCCCAGTTTGATCCTGGGGTTCTGGAGATGTGTGCTTTTCGAGGCCCCAGTGGCTCATACCCACGTATAACAGCCTGTCGTTGCATGGGTGTGACATCATGGGCTTCAGAAGGGGGAAAAGACAGAACCATTGAATGTCTTGAACGAAATAAGAAATGTAAACGTTGACCTTAATAAATGTAGCATGCCAACATATTACACATAACTGTATTAAGTTAGTTGAAAGCAATAATATTAAGTTTGAAAAAAAAATGTCATTATGGGTTCCGACAGACTGAAGAAAGAAAGTGAGTAAAAATATATAAAACATTAAACACTACACCAGGCAATCCTGTCAATGTCTTTTCCTTCAACAGATCTCCAGATTATACTCTCAGAGCAATACATTGCAAGGCAGCATGATGTATTTAATATGTGATGTTTGTATCTTTGAAACAGGCAGGGTTCAGTTTTGTTTCGCTTCAAGCTTTGCTCATAGCATGGTTGAAAAAACCATGACTTTGAAAAGAATGAGAGGGGTTGAAAGTCAACCGACTGCAAGGTGTTACTGCGATTTTGGAGCATCTGAGTCATACGCTGATAGGTTTGAGCACAGGTATGTTGATTCATAAGTTGGAAATATTCCATTTGTAAGAGTTTCTGTTTCCTCTCAATAATTACACGGACGTGTGCCCAATGATGTAGCAGCTCTATCCCAAGTCACCATCTTCATCAACCAACATGTGACTGGCATGTTCTAATATGTATTATAATCATATTTAAAGATATTCTGTAAGTTTCAGTGGTAATAGATGTATTTCTACATTTTAAATGTGTTCAGATTTTGCTTTCTGGCATTAATAACACTATTTTGATTAATCTGTTTTAATGTAGATGCCATTGATACAGTAACAATTGATATGTGCGTTAATTTGTCATGCACACGACATTCACACGTAGCTTGAACAAGCATATCCAACATACAGCTTATGCAGACTTGACAGTGGCAGGTCATAATTCAACAGATGTCATGTTATTAAAGTGCATAACAAGTTGTCCTCTCAGAGGTTAAAGAGCCCTCCATTAAATCTCATTACATCTTTACTTTCTTTCCCTTCCCTCACTCCACTAATTTAATCACATCAATGATCTGGCAGGTCACTCACATGCTTGACAGCATACTGTGGCTTATTAAACATCTTGCAGTTTAATCATTTGTATATGATATGAATAACTGTTACGTAAAGAAAGTGTACGAGCAGAGGCCAGAAATGAACCTGATATTGAGGAGAGGCATATCCTGCTCCTGGTGTCATGTGACATGGCAAGCCTTTATTAATATTAAAATCAAGGGAAAACGGATTTACAATATTACACTGAAAAAACGGAAACGTTGACTTTAATTAAATGTATTATGTCAACAGATTTCACCCAACTGTATTAGGTTGGTTGAAAGCAATAATATTAAGTTTAAACAAAACATCATAGGTTCAACTTAATAATATTGCTATGTGAAATCTGATGACATAAATTAAATTAAAGTCAACGTTTGGTTTTTCAGTGTTGCTCAAGCAGCACAATGAACAATTGAAGGTTAAATCAACTTTAATTAACGGACTTTATCCAAATTGTGTTTATCAGTGTGCTAGAAGTTATAGTAGCAAAACAGACATTTCTAAATTACTCTACATGCTGAATGTACAATGAAGTACATTTACTCAAATACTTAAGTATAACTTTGTGGTGCTTGTACTTCCCCTGAGTATTATAAACTACTTCACTACATTTTGGAAGCCAACATTATGCTTCTATACATTTATCTGACAGCTTTAGTTAATATTTACTTTATTTATTCAGGTTATACGATGATACAAACTATAAGTCGACAAATACATAACATTGGCATTTCATTATAGGTTAAGAGATCCAGTAAAAGTACCTATATAAAATAATAAAAATCTGCTTCAACTTTACAAACTGTGATAGACATTAATGTATCAATAATCATAATCCAGTTATTTAATATATATTATTCTGAAATTAAATATTTGTACTTTTGGTACTTTAAGTATATTTTGACGCTAATACTTTTGTAACTTTAATTAAGTTATATTCTTAATTCAGTGATTGTAAAATGTTACAATGTATTTCTACTTATACTGGACCACCTGGTTTGACATCATGCTGCAGGGTCCTCTGCCTCATCTGGACCTGCTGACGCATGGCTGCGTGACACTGTCAGCTCTGGGTGAATCATGGGATGTCAGTGAGGAGCAGATTGCAGTCTTGAAGTTTGGAGGCTGATTGACATTTGGACAGCAGACACTTGCTGCAGGTCGTATTCCTGAGCCAGTGGTCAGCGAGAGACAGTATGGCAACATGTCAGAGCGAATCAGCAACAAAGGGGCGAGGAATACAAGATTGTACAAGACAAATTATCAACAGGGCGGTTCAGATAACTGTTGGCAATATCCAAAATTAAACAGAAACTTACCAGGTGCTGAGGTTTATGGTTTAACTCAAGCTGGTAGAGTGGCATTATGGGATGGAATTATCAGTCTGTTATCTGTTCCCACACGTTGTTCCAGACTGAAATATCTCAACAACATTAGCCTTTCCTTTAGTGCCACCATAATGTTTGTACTCCTGGCTCGGATGGATTTCGATTACATTTAGTTCAAATATTCATTTCCCCAGAGGATGAACCCTAATGGTTGTTGTTTCTTTTTCCTCTGATGCCGAAATGTTGCACTTATCCTGTAAATGATTTAAACATCCAAATGGCATAAAATGTTGTACAGACATGCATGGTTCCCAGAGGATGAATCCCGATTTCAGTGTTTGTCAGATGTTTCCATTAGCGGCACCATCACGTCAAATATTTTAATTGTCCAATACAATGGTTTAAGACCAAATCTCTAAAAAACGAATCATATTCCTGCCTGACTCAATTGTGCTTTCTTTGTGAAACATATACACTCATACCTATAACGCTGGTTTCATTGAGCATAATCAAATGCAAAGTATATCATAGATGGATCTTAAAATATTATTTTGTAGTCTCAATGTTTCAGGAGAACCCCAGTTTGGCCAACACAAATGACTTAACTAACTTAACTTGGCTGCATTGTCCCATCTGTTATCTGTTACCTGATGGACCAAATAAACAAAATATTAATAAATCATGTTCATGAATGGAAAAGCAGCCATCCCCACATATTTTTGTCCTTAAATCTTTCCCATTCATAATTTTAACCTGCACCACATTATTAAGATAAAAAGAATGTATGAATGTACAGACATGGGATGACTGCTCAAACACTTCATGATTCTCAATACAGTAGCAAGTATCTAAACCCATTGTAACCATTTTTGATCATTTATTCAGCAGTTTATTGTTAACATGGGTTTCACGGTCATGCTGGAGGAGTCATAATAAGACCAGCAGCAGCCGGATGACTCGGCCGATGGAAAGCTCTCAGGTTTGGATTCTGAATGTTCTGCAGCCCGAGTCAGGGATGAGAGAGAGGTGAGGAACTGCAGAAACGATCTGGAGCTCAGCACCATCATGATAATATTAAGATTCTAGTCGGACAGACTGGCAGCTTGGCATATTACATTACATTACATGTTACTTGTTAGACGCTTTTATCCAAAGCGACTTACATACTCATATGCACTGTAAAAACACAAACTCATATTCTTTGTCAGGACATACTGTACATCATGTCCTGTCCTCATAAGTGTAAATAGTCTTATTAGTGCCATTTAAGTACAACAAATATAACTAGAGAATGCAATTCCTGAAGACATTTCTAGTGGGAATGCTTTATGCTGAAAAGCTGACGCTGAATTGCTATGCTGAAATGTAATGTGTAAGAAGAAAGTGAAGAATTTAGATTGAAATGATACATGAACACTGGGGGCTTGAATGTGTGATGAGAGAAGAAAAGAAAGTAAAAAGGCTTGGAAAAGCAGCAGAATATTGAACAGCAAACTTTTGAACTAACTTGATGGCGAATGATCTGTCGCCATGCCAACGGCATTTGGTGACATCCCATAATACGCTTAGGTGCGTTGATGGCTGCATCGTTACCAAACCTGTGAAGTTTTGGGGCGTTTGGAGCAGTTTCACTGAAGTTATGAGAAAGCCGTGTTTCATTACATTGCATTACATTGCATTTAGCTGACGCTTTTATCCAAAGCGACTTACAATAAGTACATTCGACCAGGAAGATACATCCTTGAAGAAAACAGAATCATATAAGTACATCAGGTTTCATAGAGCCAAACATTTCAAGTGCTACTCAACTGGCTATAGATAAGCCAGTCCTTTATGAGTATGTAAGTGCTCTGTTGGCGAGCATTGTGTTGCCATGGCAACGGCATTTGAAGAAATCTTAGATGTCTTCACGGCTGGACTGTTAGCACACATGTGAAGTTTGAGCACTTTTTGAACATTTTCATAGGAGTTATAGCGACATCATGTTTTATGGCGAGGGATGCGTTTCCATGGAGACGGCATATGGTGAGATCTCAGATTTGGCGTAGAGCTGTTGAGGCATGGACCGGTGATATATACAAGTGAAGATTGGGGGACGATTGGACCGTGTCGATTGGACTTACAGCCACATCGTGTTTCATGGCGAGTGGTCTGT
>NW_011355364.1:0-1910 GCF_000735185.1 Notothenia coriiceps
TAGCACAGGCGCCGTGGTAATTGTAGTCCTTTATAGTGCGTTGACTACAGACGTCACAATTAGGTGGCCTCTCTCATAAAATCAAAATACTGGCTCTAACAAATATTGAGAAGTAAAAGCGAAGCACAGAGTGTTTGTGCATGCAGGCCGAGGCGAGTCTCTGGCCCCTAGTGAGCGTCGCTAAAAATAAACCTGTGAGGAGAGGAGAGGATTCCTCCCCTCCATCTATCTGCTTCTTCGCTCTGCAGGTGCATGCTCAGTGTTTACTTTCAACACGTCATATTATCACTTAGCCACAATTAAAACACTCAGCCAATCAAATGCATCGTCTGGTTTGGCAGGTTTGCTGCAATAACGATATGATCTGATGATATGATCCATCACTGCAGTATGAATGAGGGGTCTGTCAGCTGTTTTGATTTGTTTGTTCACATGTACCATGACATCCTTATCCTGGGGTCAGTACTCCTGCAGAAAGACTTATATATTAAAGGTAAGTTTGAGAAACCGGCTCGAGATACACTTTGTTATATTCCATGGAATGCTCTTAACATCCCGATAGCAATGAATATCTGAAGTGCTTTGACAAAAAATCCATAAAATAATATCATCGGTGGAAGCCGTGGCGCTGTAAAAAGCACGACCAATCATCTGAGCCGGCTAAAGTAACTGGATGGCCTACCTGCCTGTCAGCCTTCCATCTGTGCACAAACTTATCTCGTGCCCTCATTGGTCATGTGCGCGTTCGTGTGTGTTGGAGGAGGGGCTCTGGGAGGAAGTGGCAGATTTTCTCCGGTCGTGTATTTTCAAATTCTAGCGCACTCGAGCCGGTTTCTCAAACTTACATACCCCACCTTTAAGTGCTTTAATGTCTGCATGTGGGAATATATACCTGGGACCAGACTACAGTTTGTAACATAAAAAGATGACTGAAAATGCATGAGTTTTTATAGGAAGAAGGTGATTAAAGGTGGGAAGATGTGTATATGTTCCCCCTTTTAAATTCAGCTTTTTCTACTTTTAATATGTTTTGATTGAACCCAAACTGACTACTTTTGTTTAACAGTGTGTCTTTATTTTCTTCCCAGCTGTGTCCATCATGCGCCACAGTGCTTCTGCTTTTGCATTTGCTGTAAGTCAACTTTAAAGTCTCCTCTTCACTTTAGTTACTCACACTTTATGTTGTCGGGTAAAATAAGATAATCTGAAACTGTTTCATTTTGTTTTCTCTCTGCAGTTTGATGCCTCCCTGGATGTGTTGTCCTCTGCTATAGTACTGTGGCGGTACAGCAACCCGTCAGCGGTCCACTCTGCACACCGTGAATACCTGTGAGTGCAAAATAATACCTGTTACTATTTTGTGTATCCTTCATAGACTGTCCAGGTAACCCATTGGTTTGCTAACTGGTCTAAAATGTTGCGTTTTGGCCGACATCTCCTTGTTTTCTGTAATCTAGGGTCGAGCTAAGTACATATGACCCCTCCCTGACATTATCAGGCAGCCCAAAGGTTAAATTGGTTTCGTTTTTCTCCACTGGACATAACTGGTACCTACGTAATTTGTATTTGAGGCATTAAACCCCGCTGTAATAATTACTAGATGGCTTGCCTGCACCGGCACCTACATTAAAACTGACTAAATATGTAATTCATCTTGCAGAATGTCATACAAATATATTTTAAATACATGTCCAAGGATTAAATATATTGTGTTGACGGCTGTCTTTCTGTATATTGAGAATTCTGTGTCTTAAAATCCAATTTAAAGACTACTTGCAGACCATGCAGTTGTTTTAGGCTTGACCATATGGTTTCATTACACCTGTGTGTGTGTGTGTGTGTGTGTGTGTGTGTGTGTGTGTGTGTGTGTGTGTGTGTGTGTGTGTGTGTGTGTGTGTGTGTGTGTGTGT
>NW_011355365.1:0-3711 GCF_000735185.1 Notothenia coriiceps
TCGCGCAGAGGGTCCGCCAAATTAAGTGCTGTTCCAAACCAACGAGTGTGGAGCGGTGTGGAGGGGGAGTGGGCTATCAAGCCCTCAAACAGCGAGTCTGCAGCGGTGCTGACTTGAGATCGGCCTCTACCTGACCGGAGTCCCGCTGTGTGTGTCCGTCAGGAAACACGCTGTTAACCTCTTAAGCCCTGAGCCTGTTTTTCAGGTTTCAGGCTCCAAAATGCCACTAACACAGCAAAGACTATATCTTCACTTCTAAAAGGGGTAAATTAATAATCTTTTCTCTCAAAGCAAGGTTACATCTGTGAGCTGGATGTAGAAGTGTCAGAATCAATATAGATGTTTTTATTTTAAAGTAAATTCAGATGGAACATAGTAAAAACATGTACATTATAATGTCCGCCTAAAAAAAACCCATTACTTATAGTGAAAACCACCCTTGAATGATGGGTTAGTAGACTAAAAGCTTTAGGAATCCAAACTATAACATATAAGTCCCCTGTATCAAGATTGATGCAAAACAAGTGAAATATGACCTTTTTAGAGTCCAGGCGGACTCACCTCTGGGTAATTGTGGAACCATCAGTTCCATTTGACCTTTTTCACTGTAAAAATCCTTTTATTACTTAGAATTATCACTATAGGTATTCATTCCATCCAAATACAACTGTTTTGAAAAAATTAAAAAATTAAAAAAACATACTCTGTTATCCTCTTAGGCACAATGCTAACAGTGAGCCTCTGGATTAGCCCCGAGC
The DNA here is from genome assembly GCF_000735185.1 of Notothenia coriiceps. Lineage (NCBI taxonomy): Eukaryota > Metazoa > Chordata > Actinopteri > Perciformes > Nototheniidae > Notothenia > Notothenia coriiceps. Next base: position 759 of record NW_011355365.1, read on the forward strand.
GAAAAATGCTAACCTATTACTGCACATAAAATTACTCCTAGCCCCCTTATTACTTATCCTAGCTGCACATGCAACACATCGTTTATGATCATAAAGATACAGAATCTAACGGTGCTCACCTCAACACTGAAAGATACAAACTCGCGACGTTATCAACAAAAACGTAAATCAAAAGAAGTGGCGCTAGGTAGCTAAATGCTAACGTGGCTTACCTTTGTCTTTGTCTGGTCTAAACTGGTCTTCAATGGCATTAAAACGATAACAACGATGATGTAGTTAATCCATAGGTTAATATCCAATGTGGCTGTGTCCCCTTTGAAATGTTCTGATAATCTATAAGCAATAAAACTGCAATTCCGTTATCTGCTGTCCGCTCTGTGCTCCGTGCGCTCTGGGTCCTGCAATTCCTGCTTCCTTACGTAGTAAACAATAAGTAAAGTCTGCTGCGTAAAGTGCTTACGCCGGCTGGCATTCTTCATACTTTACGCAGGACCATATCTCTGGAACCCATTGGTCGATTTGGGTGATTTACACCTTTTTCTTAACCATTACATCCAATAGAATCGATGGGCAGTTCCCAAATCCACGTAAACATTACCATTGCGGACGTAATAGAGAAGCAAACGAAGCATATCTGAAAGTACAAGCCTGGACGGCAAAACTTTATACCCAGTATATTGCCATAAATATGATGGTGGATTATCAGTAAAAAATTCTACGTGACACAAAGACATTGGATTAACCTTGAGCGGCGTTTTTATTCCGTTGAACACAACTTTTGATCACATATCAAAAAAGGTAAGACTTAATTATTGTAATATTTTTGAAACCGGATGTTGTTTACTTTCTCTTTTCTGGCTGATAGCTCCCGAATTCGGGGTCGTACAGTGATGACATTACATGTGTGGAATCTGTGGAGTCTCAGTTTTAATCGGATATCTTGTTTGTGCAGTGACGATAAGTAATAAGGGCATTGCTACCGTGAGTGCTGTGCAAAAGTCCGTTAGCATTAGTTAGCATTTTTTCGCTCCATGCTAATTCAAAGGCTTGGTATTACTCTTGTGTTTCTTTTAGCTAAAAATGGTTAATATTGTCAGTTAGCTGAGTTTCTTATCGTTAAAAGGGTATGGAACATTAATAGTTTCATAAATGTTAAGAAGCCCTGAGACCTAGTCTCGTAAAAAAACGGTGGGAGGGGTCCACTGGGGGGACCCTCGGGCTTAAGAGGTTATATTCTTTGTCTCTTACAAGGACACTTTTCATTTTATTATAATGTAGTGTTGCTAATAAAGATTATCGTGTCCTTGCCTCTGGAGAAGGCAACTTGTGAGGGTCCAAACCATCGGGGGGCTTGGTGAGCAGTTTGTCCCCCAGGATGGTTCTCAGGTGTCGGGCCATCACCGTCTGCTGCTCCACGGAGCAGTGGTTCTCCAGGGAGAGGATCAGAGGGTAGGGGGACGCCTGAGAGAGAGAGGGGGGGTGGGACACATCAGGGGGGAACGTTTTCCATTTAGGAGAACAGGGGAGGAAAAATATCTAAAGGACAGTCAGCTAAATTGTTAATATACACCTAACCCCTATACTGTTTTGTTTTTAGAAGTATATGAACTTAATTAAACTAATTTTGGAACCTTTTTATACTCATCTGCAGAGGAGGAAGAAGTACTAAAAGTACAATAGTGGAGGAATGCTCAGGACTTTTACTCTGTTTAAGTAAAAGTCCTGTATTCAAAATGTTACTCAAGTAAAAGTACAATACCAAAAGTAAAAGTAGTCATTGTGCAGATTGGTCTATTTCAGAATAATATATATAGTTTATGTTTTGACTATAATTATTAATGTGTATATATATATACAGCTGATTATCACAGCTGTGATTACTTTATTTACTGCTGGGAGCTTGTGAACTTAATCAAGTTGTAACCAAAGCTTTATTTAAGTGTTGATTATATATACTTTAAGTATAAGTACAAGTAAAGTGATAATACCTCAAAATTCGACCACTGCTCATCTGTACCTGATATCTCTGTATGAACAAGTCTAATAACTTGAGGCCTGTATATTTTGTACCTTGATAGTAAATTCATTCCAATAAAGTACTCACTTTGAAAGCATAGTCATTGATGGTCTGAATGACCTCGACAAAGGGCACTTTGGAGGTGAGAGTGTGTCCATGGTAGATGACTGGCTCTCCTTTATCTCCATCCCAGCAGTCCAGCTCCACACAGCGGCAGCCATGTTTCAGGGCACTAAGAGAAAATATGTAATTTAAGAGTTATTAAATAATATGTGCCTTATATTCATTTCAATTTGTTTGGATTGCACCAACATCCAGAGATAATCAGCGTACTGTCTCAGCATGCAACCCTTTCAAAACGCACCAAGGCCCTATAGGCATCCGTTTAATATTTAAACATTTAGTGCAGCATTTATCTCATGTTGCTGCCTTTGTGCCCCCCTCTGAACTCTGCTTCGCCCCCCTGGGGATGTGTTTCTCCCAGTTTGAATATCTCTGTTCTAAAGAGAGCTTCAAAAGGTCCTCCCTATCAGGGCCTGAACCCCTTCAGCCATGGATCTATTCTGAGAACAACTAGTATTCTGAACTTGTGTTCATACAAGTAAAAATTGTCATTTTATGGCTTGATTTGTTTTTCTGTATAATGTCACTAAATTGCTTTGTTCATTTTGCACTAACATTCTTAATTAAAAGAAAAAACCTGTTTATTTTGTATTTCATTCACACAGGAGTAGAGACAAAGACGTTTTAGCATGTGTTGATTTCATATGAACCTTTTATTTATTGAATAACCTAAAACCATGCCGTATTGTGTATTGTGCAATATTACCTAGCCTTACTGCTGTGTGTGTGTGTGTGTGTGTGTGTGTGTGTGTGTGTGTGTGTGTGTGTGTGTGTGTGTGTGTGTGTGTGTGTAGACGACGTCGACGAACGACA
>NW_011355366.1:0-2062 GCF_000735185.1 Notothenia coriiceps
TATAATTGTCACGATCTGTCTGTGTTGTGTCTTGTCTTTTTCCGTCTTTGGTTTCATGTTTTATTTTGAAGAGTGTTCACCCCCTATCTTGCCTGTCGCTTTCTGCCTGTTTTCCGGCAGATGAATAGCAGTGGATACAATATCTGGACTAACCAGAAAGATTGCTTTTAAAAGCAGGAGTGAATCCAGAATAGCAGGGGCGATTGAGCCTTCCAGGGTCCACTCAGACCTCACTGATACCTCATTCACACCAACGGTGTTTCAGGGCCGGTTCGGAGCTGGAGCTTGAAAAGGAACGGTCTTCAGACTCTGGCCTGCTTACCACCCCCCGCACCAAACTACGAACCTTCGGGGACAGAGCCTTCAGCGTGGCAGCCCCCAACCTCTGGAACGCTCTCCCTGCGGAGATCCGCAACATCCCCCACGCTTAACGCCTTCAAAACGGCCCTCAAGACCCATCTGTTCACCAAGGCCTTTGGCCCCTAATCTATTTGTTGTTTTTGTCTGTCTGACTGGTTGTCTGACTGCCTTTTGTTTTGTTATGTTTGTTTTGCCCTGTTCTTCCTTGTAAAGCGACCTTGGGTCCCATGAAAGGCGCTATTTAAATCCAAGCTATTATTATTATTATTACTCGAAACATGGCTAGAATTAGTATAGAGTTAGTGCCTTATTAACTGGGACAAACTTATGATGACATTAACTTGTAGGCAGAGTTTGGCTAACAAAGCAACGGCAACTATCAAGGATCAGGTGGAGCTCATCGCTGGAGAACACCCTATTATGTTTCAGACGAACATGGTTGCTTTGATAAATCAGCATACCGAGAGCACTACACATTTGGCAAGTTGTATGAGTATATTCATGGAGCTAGCGTTGATAAGGCCAAGTGTGTTTACACTAGTTATAAGCTAGCTGAGGTGGTGTGAGGGCACATCTGTGATGGAGGGTTCATACTGAGGACACCAGATAAAATCCAGATGGTTTGATGGTGTAATTTTGGAATCAGTGTGGAGGAGCTCAACAGAGTGAAGCAGAGAGGGTCAATTACTGTTAGGCTTTACTAACTCATAAACACATCCATGCTGTTCCTTCTAGTTGTGTGTAAATGACAGACTGCACGTGCATTGCAAATGCTGCAGAAAGAATCAGACAAAAATGTACCCAAGTTATCAGAGTGAAAGAGGAAGAGGTCAAAGTATGTGAAAGGTTCTTCCTCTCTCAACAAGCCACACATGTGTGTGTGTGTGTGTGTGTGTGTGTGTGTGTATAATCAGGACACTGCAATGCATGGCCTGATGACCAGTGATTGTATGTTGGGGTGGGGGGGGTTCTTCAATGTGCCTCCAATGCAGTGTTAAGCTTGTGTGTAATGCTTGAGCCACAGTGATGATGTGTTATCATTATGATGATAATGTAATGCAGGTTCTTTGGTGCTGAAGGAGAAAAAGACAGATCTTGATGCCTGACAGGTACTGTCTCTTTCATACTCTGTTCATATCACCTTCTCTGTACTGCATCTCTCAATAAAGCCACCTCAAAGCAGTTTATTTCTTATTTGCTCACTTCCGTCTTTACCATAAAGTGTATTGAAAAAACTGATTATATAAATAAATGAATGTTCTAATAACACAGTTAATTGCTGAAATCTAGGAACACAAGCACAGGGTTACAAAAAAAAGCAGTCAGACCATCATTCACACAGGTGGTTAACTAAAGCCAGGGTTAGTCAAACCTAAATGCACAGTAAGACCCCCACCCTGCCCGGGGGCTTACTGCTGCTATGTACACCAGGGTCCCACAGTACACACTCACCTGGCATGGTGTGGACTAAATACCTTTTCATTCAATTCATTTCACTGTGGAGTCTGTAAATGGAAATGCATCTGTCAATGAAGCCCACTGTGTAGGTAAACACCAAATGACTGTGGGTGCTGCCCATATCTAATTGTGTGTGTGTGTGTGTGTGTGTGTGTGTGTGTGTGTGTGTGTGTGTGTGTGTGTGTGTGTGTGTGTGTGTGTGTGTGTGTGTGTGTGTGTGTGTGTGTGTAGGGCGGCACTAGCC
>NW_011355367.1:0-3841 GCF_000735185.1 Notothenia coriiceps
GGATTTTTGCCCGCGTTTTTCTGGAGGGTCTAATTGTTCATTATGCAATGTGAGGGAGCGTGCCTGGTGCGGCCGCACCTCGTGCTGTCCCATAGTCAGCATGGCAAAGTTAGCGGCTATTGCTAACTGCCTTCTATTTCAGAGTAAGCTCTGTATTATGAACATCAAACCACCAATAACAAAACTAGGCAAGAATATATGCACTTACATTTTCATGCACGCACACATGTCCACAACACACAAATTGAACAACACTCCCGATTGTCCATCGCTACTGGTGTCCTGGCGATCTTGTTATGACAATAAGTGCACGTTAGCGCTGCACTGTGGTTGACACCATTCGGGCTTATGCTAGGGGGTGCAAGGAATAGTCCAAGTAATGGGGGTGTTTTATACAGTAACCCTATATCGAAATCGATCAAATGTAAATTTTTGAATACATTTTCAGTGTCTATTCCTTGTATATTCACTGCAGTTATTCATGTTTACCAGTATTATGAGTAATTGTTTACAACTTAAAAGGGAGTTAAATAAAATGTGGTCAAGTATAGAACAATATAATGAAGTTAATTAATGTATACCTGAGTATTAATAATGTATCCATTCTTTTATTTGTAATATTATTATTATTTTATTTCGGATTTGTCAACTTTTCCATAGTTAATCTATGTACCTAGATGTGTTTATTGTGTTCTGTATGCTTTGTGAATATTTTCTTAAAATGCATTGTGTTAATGTGCAAGCAGTTAAAACAGAGAACCACAGTAAAGGGAGGATAAACGAGCACAAGGAGGGGTTAAACATTTTCAATTTAAAACCAGAGCAGGTTACTTCCTCCAGCAGCGGACGCCATGCACCGCCCACACCCCCCCCAGCAGGAGGAGGAGGAGCACCTTGGCCCCCAGAGGCAGGGACAGCAGGAGCAGCAGGGGAGTAGAGGCCCCGCCCACATGGGGTCGGGGGGGCAGCACGTACAGGACGGCCTGGTCCTTGCCCAGTGGATTTGAGGCGCTGCAGGTGTACTGCTGCCCCGGGGACACGTCCCTCAGCTGGCTCACCGTTTGGAAACACTCCCTGGAGCCTTGAGCCAGGGGGTGGGACCCCTCCAGCATGGCCCCCTCCAGCATGGCCCCCTCCAGCATGGACCCCTCGGTACCCAGCCACTGGACGTCCGGCGGCGGGGAACCCTGCACCCGACACAGGGCGGTGAACCCAGACTGCTCGCTGCCCTCCGCCCACAGAGAGAGGATCTTAGGAGGAGCTGCAGGAGAGAGGGAGAGGGGGCTGTCAAGGTTTGGCAAGATTGCGGACCCAAAAGCACAAGGAGGCAGGTAAGGGGATGTCAATTAAAGCGAGTGTCTAATTACTAAAATACAAAGCTGTTTCAATACAAAAGCGACCAACCCAGTCTCACAAAACAACGTGTAACAGCTATGTTGGTCCACACGGCAGAACGTAGTATGTTCACAAATAACCATCTCAAGACGTGACATGGATACAGTATTGTTGTCCTATTCGTTTCTAATGACCAGTGTCCAGTGTCCATGTCACGTGATCACAAACTTTCCCAGTGAGAAAAAAGAACATTGGCAGACACCCAAATTATATTTAGTGGAAAATCCTAAATTGTAGAATACTTTGTCCGTTAAAATGCTTTTTGATTGCATTTCTAGCGAGCAGTGTATATTGTACTTGTAGAATCCACGTCCAGTGGATGTGTAGGATCCAAACTTTGATAGATATTACGAAGATTATTTGAGCTCCATGTTTTTACAAAATATTGTATCCATGTCACGTCTTGAGAGGGTTATTTGTGAAGATACTACGTTTTGCCCTGTGGACAAACGTAGCTATTACACGTTGTGTTGTGAGAGTGGGTTGAAACGACAGGAGCAGGCAAGGGGGAACAAAAGAGAAAGTTGCAAACAAACAAACCGGGACCACAGGAGGGCGGAACAGGGAAATCCAGAACACCGGGAACAGGAACCAAACCACCATAAAACGACGACGAACTGACAAGGGACACAAGGGCAAGCAAGACTAAACACACAAGACAAGACACAGCTGGAGAGGGCAGGTGAAACACAGGGGGGGGCCGCAGGGGAACACAATCAGACAATCACACAGGAGGGAACACACAGAGAGGAAGCAAATACAGACATGACAGACAGGGAGTGAACATCCTTCAAAGAAAAACAGGAAGCCGACAGTCCTTGATAATTAAAAAAAAAAAAATTAAATTTAAAAAACAGATCCTAACAGGGGCAAGGTTTTAATACCCAACATGCCAAGACATGTCTTACTGTAGAGCTGAAAGACAACCTTTAAAGAGGCCCTATTCTGCATTGTGGGGGTCTTCCCTCTCCTGCAGTGTTCTATAGGTGTTAGTGCATGTAAATGGTCTGCAGAGACTAAAATCCCTGTGTTCTTTATTATGTGCTCTGTAAACGTACCCTCCACTCTGAGCCGGGTCCCTATCTTGTCCTCGAAGCTGACGTGGTCCCGGCCCTGCACCTCCACCCGGCAGTAGTAGCGCCCGCTGTCCTGCAGGGCGGCGCTGTTGATCCTCAGCGACAGGTCGTGCTCCCGCGGGTTCCCCTCCAGCCGGTACCGCTGGTCCTGCTGGGGGCCCGGCTCGCAGCTGGGGGCCCCTGTCCGGCTGGTGCAGCGGAACAGGACGGAGGCGCCCTGCCCGTGGCCCAGACGCCACAGCAGCTGCAGAGATGTATGCTGGGAGTGCTGCGGGTGGCTGAAGGTGCAGGGCAGCACCACGGGGTAACCCTCCAGGGCCCGGACCTCCGGCTGCACCGTCATCGACCAGCCGTCGTCTCCGGAGCCCAGCGCTGCAATTGGTTGATTGTTAAAGTCTCAGTTCTCTGATTGGTGAAAGGACATATTCATCACTTTTGTTTGGAAATACTGAATGTTCCTTCTGTATCAGAGTAGCACATGATAACAGAGGCCCTACGTAGCTGTGTACGTAGCCGGATGTCTGACTACATGCTCATGAGACACTGTGTTGAAGTCATGATAGCTATGTTCCTAAGATTGGCACGATGACACAGCCCTGCCTAGAGAGATAGACATATGACTGTCATGTGTATTGCTTACGCAGGCCTAGCTAATCTGAACTAATGTCAGAATACTGCTCTGAACCGGTATTCCTCCATCTTGTTTACTGTAACTCCCTCTCTTGTATATAGGAATATCAAGGACTCTACTAAAGGAACTATTTTGTCCCACGCAGCTCTGTGTGTGATGACTACTTCCATTCTTGCAAAGATAATAAATACATGTATCCTGATATTGAGGTGATATTTTTCTAAGAACTTTTGTGTCTTAATAAACTCAATATAATCTGTGATTTTAACATTAAATTAAATGTAATGTGTGCAACTAGACTGCTGTTGGTGTTTTTAAATGTTCTGTGTCGTAGAGCCGATGAATGGGAGTCGGAGGCGGTGTGTTCAATATGGAACTCTTTATTTTCTATTTAGAACGTACTAGCTGCATGCTACTGTGAAGCTGGAATGCTAACAACAGGAAACCGGAACACCAAGATGCCACCCACTAACTGGTCCGTGGGGCAACACTATGTCGCGTTGCCCACCCACAACAATACAACGGTGAATTATGTCCCTTAATGCTCCGCCACAGTGTAAATATTATAATATTAACACTGACAAACGTGCTTATTTCAGGTAAAATGACATGTAAAATAAATCATCATCATGGTCATCGACCAGCTGTCGTCTCCGGAGCCCAGCGCTGCGAGGTTAAACGCCAACACTTTACAGGCAATAAACAAACGTGGTGCAATAATGAGTCCAAAAACCTTGAC
>NW_011355368.1:0-5634 GCF_000735185.1 Notothenia coriiceps
TAACCTTTGAATTCAACGGGAGCAGGACGTATTAAGCGCTTGAACAAACAACATATTTGGTCTTAATAATTGGGCCTGAACAATAGGGTCCTATACCCTGAGTTCCTGAGTTCGTAACACTCTCAACTAATGGCTTATTACTTGTAGAATACAGTCATGCAGAACAAGGCTTTAATAAGTGTTTTATAATGACTAATAAAGAGCCAATATACTGCTAATATGCATGTTAATTAACAACTAGTTGATGGTGAATTTGTGTACCTTAATATAAAGTGTTACCCAAATATGTTATTAAAAAGTTGAAAGCAAATGTAAGCCTCGGGCATTATTGAAATAGAGATAGAGATCAAACTTTTGATTTGAACAGGGATACATCTCAACCTTTACTTCTTTAAAACATTTTGTAATGCCTGTCCTGCGTGTATTCTATGTTTCGCTGTCTCCACCTGTAAGAGTAAGTATGTAAGACATTTGAAGGTGTACTTTGTTGTCCTGAAAGTTCAAATTAAATGTATTGTTATTATTATTCTTCCTCCAAAAGACAACAAACTGCACACATCAGATTGACGCATTGAGTTTCCTCTTAAAAACCTATTTTCTGTTGTCTTTTGCTCTTTTTGAACACCTTCATAATTTTAACCATTTGAAACAAATTTTGTTAAATATTCATCATATTTTGCTCCGTTTTCATTCAATTTATTTACAGATTTGTTTTATTTTTTATTTGTTTGTTGACGTCTCAATTGCCGTTTCTAGTCAACTTCAGCAAAGGTACGGCCAAAATTGAAGGAAGGGAAACCAAACAAGAAGACGTCCATTTGAATTGACATTTTTATTTAAAGGAAAGCAATATGTCGTTTCAGAACCTCATTAAACCTCAATCAAGTGGTTTTGAGACACAGATATTTTGTTTTACTAAAATAAGTGTCCCTCAAACCAAATTGGAAATGCAGTTTAGTTGAATTGGAACAAACACTTTTGGTAGTCTGAATTGTGAGAGTTAACACTAGAACCGCCAACGGGTACATTTGACCCGCAGCTGTTTCTTGATTGTATGTCACTTTTTTTCAATGAAATATTCAAGTCTCCCAGTCTGTGACTTTTCCTGAAAGTGTGTTATGTAGCACCCTCTGTTGTAAAAAATGGTCAATATGAAGTCAGATTGAAAATATGGCCAACATTTTTTCCATTTATACCCATCAGCGCCAGCGGGTAATATTTACCTTATAGAAAAGGCAGTGATTCTCGCGCTATTGATCTTGCGAGTAAACATAAACATGATGTGTTGCTATAGCAACGCCTGTTGTTTGCTGCTGTTCCTTATAGATAGAGAGATAGATAGATAGATAGATAGAGAGAGAGAGAGATAGAGAGAGATAGAGATGGATAGATAGATAGAGAGACACTGTTAGCGATATGTTATACTTCATGCTATCTGCACACTAGCTAGCATACGAAAGCTGAGAGTCCACAGATTCTATTGGTCTAAGTTTCATCACTCTGCGATCAAAACTCACTGTTAACCCTGTGTTCTAGTATGATAAATAAAAGAACATTGTACCTTGAAAATCAATGCATTCTAATAGTGGGTACATTTGACCCGTTGGCGGTTTTAGGTATACAGCGACCCCTGGCGGTTCTAGTGTTAAGGAAACAAGATGAGTATTTCCATCAGCTCTCTGGTTGGAATTGCCCTTTTCTTTAAAGTGCTTGTTTATTGTTTTTCTATTGAAGGGATTCAATCGTATCCTGCCTCACAGTGAATGGCCTAAACACTGAGAAGAGAGAGAGAAAATATAATCGTTTTTCTGAGAGGAAGGATAGAGGTTTGAAAAGAAAGAGTCAAAGTGCAAAAGAGGACAAAACAGAGAGATAGGGAACAGATGTGTTCTGGGTAAAAAGGCAGATCTGAAGTCACCAGTGCATGAAGAGAAAAGTCCATCTACCCGCTTTCCTTAAAAACACATCAGAGCCGACCACATGCACAGCAGCACGTCTGCAGGGAAATCCTCCTCCTTAAGGTTTTTATTATTTAAAAGAGATTTTCCAGCATCGCCTACTTCCATCTCATGCCGAGAGTTAAAAATAACGACTCCTTTTGGCTGCATTTGATCTTTTTGAAACGCCAAGTCTTTGGATGCATTACATTTAGCTGACTTACAAAAAGTGCATTTAACCCCGAAGGAACAAACTCAAAAAGCAAGAATCCTGCAGGTACTTTTCCTGTTTATAAGGACTACAAATACAAAGAATACAAATGTTATTAATTATAGGATGCTGGTGGTTTCCAACACAGCTGGCTTGTTCTGTTTCATTAAGCAATGAAGGGAAGTATAGCACAGTCAAAAAGTGCTTTATGAGCATGGACAGGGTTCAATATTGGGAAGCCAGTGAGGGATTATTAACTAGATGCAGATAACCCAATCAAATCCTACAACAAAAAAAGAGAAAATGACTAAAACAGCAACTTGCCGACCAGCAACAAGCCAGTGATTATAAAAAAACAAACATGTAATCATCATGCCTTTGCGTGCTATCCAAAAATGGTGGGGAAACTAGTAGATTAAATGTTGTTTTAAAACTCTGTGTTAAAATACAAACAAGCCTTTACTGTAAATGAGATCCACAGATAAGAACTCGATTCAGAAATACCCGATCGAAAGTCGTAAATGTTGTTAAGGTATTTATTAATGCTTTTCATTAACTTGTTTATCTTTTGAATGTGTTGACAGATTAGTTTTTTTATTTGTTTATATATTTGCAGAAGGTGTTTTACATGTACACACAGATTGTCGATCTTTTCACACAAATAATATTGAGAAAAATGTACCTCCATAAGGAAAGGCAAGGGAGAGCGGGCGGGGGTTTTAAATTGGTTGCAATCCTCATTATCACCACTAGATGTCACTAAATCCCACAGAACGCTCCTTTAAAACAGCTTCATATTTCACACATTAAAGGTCCCCTATCATACTGTTTTTCATCAATATATCACAGGTCTCAGATATATACAGAGCCTGTCTCTGATTGGCTGAAACACCAAACAGATCATTGCAGCATTACCCATAATACTCTCTGTTTCAGCTCTGTTTCAAAAGTGCTGATTCTCTGTCCGTTACTTTAGATCAGTGGTGACCAACCAGTCGATCGATCGCGAGTGTGGTGCGGGTAGATCGTGCACCGTTAAAGAAAGTTATTAAAAAGTAACAAAAGAAAGAAAAGTAAAAAACATAATAATAATGTTTTTTTTTTAATAAAGTTTTTAGATCAGCCTATCATCCACTGTTAGCACTTGATTGACGTGTCTTTGAGACATTCCTTGTCACTCCAGAAAATAATAGACTGACTTCAAGTGATGCTGCATATTTTTGAACTCACTGCACTTATGGTAGATACCAACTACAACAAATGAACATATTTACCGTGATTTAATTGTAATACACGTTTCAAAATGATGCCGGAATGACTACATACTGATACCGGTTGGTAGAAATCACAAATTAATTCTTTGACAAGTGTGCAGACAGACAGCAGGAGAAAAACCTTTTGAAATGCGTGTTTTCTGAATGGAGATCGGATCGATCAGGCTAAACTAACGTTGTAGCTGCTCCGTCCAAACTCACAGCAACATGATACAGACAAAGATACAACAGTGACTGTATTCACCATGACACAGACAGTCTGTGTTTTGTTCATGTTGAACTTTTCTCTAGTTTCTGAACAGATATGAGGAGCTGTGAGTGCTAACAGCTAACGGCTGCCGTTTTCGTTTTCTGATTCAACGTCAGTGGCTGAGATCCTCGCTGCTGATTGGCAACCGCGAGAATGCATCATGCGAATTTGAGGCTCGAGTTGACATTTTTTATTAAAGAGACTCTCGTACACACGCACGCACGCACGCACGCTCGCACGTACATTTGTATGTACATGTGGGTAACCTAATCTGTGTCAAAGATCATGTCGCAGGGTGTGGAGGTTAAATGTACTTCCTGGAAATTCAGAGGCTTGCAAAGACAGGTTGTGAAAAGAGTAAAAAGTCTGAAATATAAAAAGACACATTTACAGCCAATGGCTGATATTAGAATTAGGAGGAGGTGGGCGGGATGTGTGTATTCAACATTTCTTACAGAAGCTCAGGTCTATTCAAGTAAATATACTGGAGAAAGACAGAGGGTTTGTGATTGTGAGAGTGAGAGAGTGAGTTTATGAATGTGTAACTGCAGAGACAATCTACCTATTTGTTGTAGCAAAGCCTGTTAACACTTTTGTTTGTGATTCACAATTTTATTTTTTTATAATTTATCATTTTTTATAATGTATTATTATTTATAAAGGCTCAGGTCCATTCAAGCATTTAAAATGTCCATGTTGTATTGCCTACAGTTACTGTATGTTAGTTATCATTGTTGATCATTTGAAAGAACATTGTTTTTGTTCGAGCAACCTAAATAGACATATTTGTTGATCAAAACAAGCTGTTAGATAGCTTTTACATATGTTTTATAGCCTACATGTGGGATGTTTTTGTGTGCTGATGTTGTCAATTTGGAAATGCAGTTTTCTGAATGAAATATTTTTGACGCGTTTATTTTTATTAAAATTAATCGATTATCAAAATAGGTGTTAGTTGCAGCCCTAATTGGATCCAACAAAGGATGGGTCAGGGGGCATAGATAAACCACACACCAAAAGCAGGGAAGCATTACATAGTATTATGAAAGATTTAAATTTGAAGGACATCTGGAGAGAATTAAAGCCTGATGCTGTAGTATTCTTGCTATTCTGCTTCTTACAAATCGTATTCCCGTATTGATTACTTTGGATATCAGAAAATGTGGCTTCTAAAATCAAAGACGGCACTTATGATGGAATCCTTGTTTCGGACCATGCCCCAAACTCACTGCTTCACTCAAGGCTGGTGAGAGATTCTTCTAAATGGTGAATCCAACAAAAATGGTTGCAAGACTCAGACGTATATTGGCAAACCAATTTATTTCGATTGTGTCCCGTATCTTGGCAAACAAATTGATTTATATTTTGAGACAAATACATCGGAAACATCAGCATTTATAAGATGGGAAGCTTTTAAAGCATGTATTAGAAGCCACATTATTAACTACACAAGCTCTAAATCCCATAAAGCTGGTCATAAAGTGACTGTTGGAATCAAAAATAAAAACCCTGGAAAGTGAGGCCTTTCAGAAACCCTGCCCTAAAGTACAACAAGAACTGCTAGTACTGAAGTCCCAGTATAATGAATGATCAGCTTCATTAGTAGTCATTCAGTCTACTAAGACTCAAACAAACATTTTACGATCAAGGAGAGAAGCCTGGAAAGATATTAGCATGGCACATTAAACAATTACAAATTGTCTTATTACGTCAATACGAACAATAAGGGAGATAATATAGTCTATCCTATAGAAATAAATGAGGCTTTTAAAAATGTCTATGAAACTCTATACGACTGAAATAAATTCAGATCTGGCTAGTCAAAATAACTTATTAGACACTCTCAATATACAGTAGGGAAAAAAAGTATTTAGTCAGCCACCAATTGTGCAAGTTCTCCCACTTAAAAAGATGAGAGAGGCCTGTAATTTTCATCCTAGGTATACCTCAACTATGAGAGAC
>NW_011355369.1:0-5766 GCF_000735185.1 Notothenia coriiceps
GTTAGATGCCAAACTGAAGGAGAGGCAAGTCAAGCAGTTGAAGAACGATTTGGATGAGCAGAAGAAGATGTTCTCCAAAGACCTGGCCCAGAACCAAGAGAGCTGGGAAACCAAGGTTAATTTGGTGGAGACCACGTTAAACGAGGTGACTCAGGAGAAGGACGACCTGGCCAAGAAACACCAGAGCATGGAGACAGAAGTCAAACTGTTGGAGACAAAAGCCAGACAGTTGGAGGAGGAAATTAATGAGCATAAGGACATGTTCTCCAAAGACCTGGCCCAGAAACACCACAGCTGGGAGACCAAGGTTCATTTGACGGAGACACAACTGAAACAGGTAGAGGAGCAGAGGGACAAGCTGGCTCAGAAAAGTCTGACTTGGGCAACGACTGAGAAAAAGATGGAGGAGGAAAATAAACTTCTGGAAGACCTCTGTCTTCACATGAAGCACAAGAGGAGAGGTATATTCTCTCGCAGGAGGGAGACTGAGGATAGAGACGTCGTCTTGCAGAGAATGCTAAGCAAGATGCAAGAGAAAGAGACGAGGAACAAATCAAAGAGGGGGGAACCTGAGGCGAGAAACTCCTCCTCAGAGGAGACGGAGAAGGCTGCTGGTGATTCAGCTCCTGCTGGACAACAGTAACTCCCTCCCTCCAGCCCCTACTTCCCTCCACCATTTCGCCTCACCTCAGATAGGGTTTTCTCCTGGTATCAGGTTTTCCTGCAATCCATATTCATTGTTGAATAAGGATTACAAAAAACATCAACACTAAGTCTCTCCTCTATTTACCTCACTCCCGTATAATGTATTATTATTGTTATTTACCTCATCTCCTTCCTCCCCCCTCTCCCTCCCTCACCTCACCTCACTCCCTTATAATGTATTATTATTGTTATTTACCTCACCTCCTTCCTCCCCCTCTCCCTCCCTCCCATATAATGTATTATTATTGTTATTTACCTCACCTCCTTCCTCCTTCCTCCTATAATGTATTATTATTGTTATGTACCTCACCTCCTTCCTCCCCCCACCCCAAACTCCATAATACAATTAGGATTAAAATTAGGATTAGAAAGACTTGATTTAAAAATCAAATACAAAATCAAATCTAATTTGTTTACGTGCGTGCCTCACATGTGTAAACATATACAGTATACATTCTTAACTGTATCACATGTTAGTTTCTAAAGTACTTCTATGTATTGTATGTTTAATCAACACTTTCATAAATAAAACAACCCATGGTATGAAATGGAAAATTGTGTTTTTATATTTGTCTCACTGTACACGTTCAATTCCTTTATATATATATATTTCTAATTCATGTTCATTTCATATTTGTCTCACTGTACACGTTCAATTCCATTATACATGTATATATATTTCTAATCTGTTCATTTCATACAAGCTGGTCAAAGGGGACTTTACTACTCCAAATGTTGAGGTGAAGAGCAGAAAATGTAATTTTCTCGACAGAAACATGGTGTCACTCACCTCAGAGTATAATAACAAGAGAACATTGATACATGCCTTAGCTGATGTGCTGATTCAACGACACAAACATTTAAAACCTCACTTCAGTAAAAATGCATAATTATCTGCAAAACGTTGGTAAAATCCTGCAAAAAGATCGTCCCTGTTAAGTCTTCACTAACAAATTGTTTATTTATCTTGAGAAGTAGGAACATTTCTCAACCCATTAACTTACACTAAACAAGTTAATCAAAACTCACATTTAAAATCACCTAATTAGGTTTGCACAAATTGTACAGGAGATCTAAAAACAAGTCACTAAAGCTGTCAGAAAAATGTAACTGAGTAAAAATATAAATATTTACCTGTGAGATGATGTGATTTAGAAAAGTATAAAGATGCATAGGATGGAAATAAACAATTACTTTTATTTTATACTTAAGTGTATTTTTGTTAAAGTATGGTGCACTATTCTGTCACCAGAGTCAGAACTAAACATGGAGAAGCAGCGTTCAGTTTTATATTCCACATCTGGAACAAACTGCCTGAACATGCCGGTCCGCTGCAATCTTACTACTCTTAAATTCAGGCTGAAGATTTTTCTTTTTGCTGCTGCTTTTAATTGAACTATTCATATATTACACTGCAACTTTTATTTATGTATTTTATAGCTGTGTTGTTCTATATTAGCTTGTTTATGTTTTTGTAAAGCACTTGGAATTGCCTTGTGTTGAAAGGTGCTATATAAATAAACTTGCCTTGCACAAAAAACACGATAAATAACTTATTTTTTACAATTAGTGCAGTAACTATGCTACGCTGCTGCAAAGCTATTAAAAAACAAAAACAAAAGAAACAATGAGATGGTGTGAACAGTCCCCAAAATGATACATGTTATCTTGTGCAAATAAACCTTTCTCTTTCCAAAAGTGGTGGGGACATGTCCCCAGCGTCCCCAGTATAAATTACGCCTATGGCTAAATGTAATGATTGCTACAGCTTTAGGGAGGCATTTGCAGACTCTCTCCTCACCCGTGCGCTGCAGCTCTCCTTGAGGCATGCAGCCAGTGCAGGTCCATGTTGTCCAGGTCATAGCGGCACATGTTCCTTGATGTTCCTTAATATAAGGCTCCGTGGGCTCCTGACTCGAGCTCTGGGTGAACTTCCTCTGGAGCGTGAACAGCAGCTCTTTGGGATTCTCCACAACCACTCTGAACACAGGAAAAAAAACACAGGGATTTTAGCCTTTGCAGACGGTTTACATGCACAAAAAACTATAGAACAATAAAGGGAAAACTCCAAAAAGCAAAACAACGGTGAGGTGAACAACTGATGTCAGTAAATGTTGCGTTCAGACAGAGCTACCTAACGGCGGGCTGAGGGGTGGTGTCGGGGCTGGCCAGCACCTGCACCCCCTTCGGGCAGCTTCATGGCGCTGATCAGGTATTTTCTGAACACCTGCGGGGGGGAGAGGACCACAATCAGACATTAGAAATACATGTTTATTCAGTCCTGTGTTTATTGACTTCTGTTGGGAAAATACTGAATATTCTTCCAATATCAGAGTAGCACATGATAACAAAGGCCCTACGTAGCTGTGTACATGACAGGATGTACACTGTAAAACAGTTCATATCAGTTTAACTTGCAAATGAAAGTCCACCTGCTGCCTTGAAAAAGCAAATCAAGTCAACTTGAAGACAATCTTTGTTTCAACTCATTAATGCAAGTAAATCTTGTTGATATGACTTAAAGGTTCTAGTTGTATTAACGTTGTTTTTCAAGTTGTCTAAGTTGATTTAACTTTATACTTAGAGTTGAAACAACTAGCAATCTTACATTATTAGTGCAAGAAAACTTTATTTACCTAGTCAAATAAACTCACATTTCAGTATTATAATAACTCACACTTTCAAGTTCTATATTTATATAACTCATCATTTCAAGTTAGGAAGATTGTAATAATGCATTTGTTTCAACTTAGATCTATTAGTTGTATTGACTTCGGATAGCAAGTTTACATAAATGAATAATAATTCTTGCAGCGCATTTGTTCAGATATATAACATTTATTTAAAAAAAAAAACATGTTATACATCAACTCATACCCAAAATGTAATTGGCAAAAGGCCAGATGAAAAAAGAGAAATGGAAAAATGAGAATGAACCATACAATAAACTTTCATGACTAAAAAGATTATTTTCAAACATTTAGTTCAGGAAAACATAAGGGTTTACCACCTCTTTGTCTTCTTTTATTTTGTTTGGCCTGCTGACCATACCCGAGCTGCGTAGAGTGCCAAACTGTGGCACTCTATTGTACAAACTATATTGCTGGATACACAAACTATGTTTGTTAGATGAACAATGTAGGAGACCCCAAAAACAGTTTCCTCTCAATAAGGGCTTGAAATGTGCATTAATTTGTTAACAATCTCAGCAGCTGTGTTCATATCTGCACACCTGCACTTTACAAACTACACTGCTGAAAACAAGAACAATATGTAGAATAACAGTCCAAAACAGAAACTCCCTTCTTCCAGGAGCTATGACACAGTCATTTGTTTAGAGGTGATATCTCAGCAGTTTATTTCTGAGTCCATGGATTCTTGCGGAGCACTGGTCTGGTTTGATGGTCATGATGACCTTTTGAAGGAACTCAAAAGAGTATTTCATGTTGCGGGGGTACTCGAGGTTGAGGCAGTAGATTGCCCCCATTAACATGGTGAAGCCTGTGGGCACATCTCGGAGGTCATGTAGGATGATCTTCTCTTCTACCACCACAGCCACATTGAAGACTTCCAGAGGAAATGAGTCAAGCAGAGGGCCTTCATGTCCAATCAAGAGTCCAACCTGCATTCCTTTCAGGATCACATTGAGGGTTTCTCCATGAGTCTAGTAACAAAGACACACATACATCTTAATTGACTGTTCCAAACTTGAAATAAAAACACGACAAATTGCAAGGTCATCATTTTTTCAGTCATTATTGCAATTCCTAAATTAACAATAGTAATACTTAAACAATACACAATATTGTAACAATGAGCATTATATTGGCTATGGCAAAACCTCAAATTAAGCGAGAGAAAAGTAAATGTATAATATATAGTAATATAGTAACTTACATCAAGGGGTTAAATTGGGCCGGGGCTGTCCTGGGCTCAGACCCGGCACATACAGTAGGACGATGCTCTGACATCATCACCCTCGCAAATTTGTCATACAAAAAACTATATGTTAAAACTTTTTTCGTTGTCAATATAGACTATATTTATTGTCGATATGTGTTGACTTTACTTTGAAATAGCAGATCTCTGTGACCGGATATAGTTTTTTGGCTTAGTGAACGTGTGTCTTTGCTCCGATTAGGAGTTGCAGCCCGCAGCCCCCCCGCCCGGACTCCAGGAAACCACGCGACCCGTCCTGTAACACGGAGCCCGTTTCCTAAACCAAGCTAAATGTGTGTGAGTGCATAAAACCGAGTTCTGATCGGTCATAATAACATCGACTTTTGGTGATGATTAAATAGTTTACAGTGAAATCTACAGCATACTTTTGGCCATAATCTCGCAGCCCTATAACTGAGATTTCATAAAAACATTCTCTAGCAAGTGTGCACAGAGCAATTATGATTTAAAATAGCAATTTGAAGGTTGGATATTTGTAAACATGTTTTTGAAATAGTATAATATATAGTTCAGTAATAGTAGTTGTACCACATTGAAAGTCCTCAATTATAATGAAATGATGGAGAATATGATATTATACTCCATTACTTATGTAATAGCATTATCAGCAACTTAAAAGTGGGGTATGTAATTTTGGAGAAACCAGCTCGAGTGTGCTAGAATTAGAAAGTAAGAACAGAAGTTATTTTCCCCATAATGACGCTGCACATTATCCCTTACCTGTTGTGGCGTGATCCATACATTAAAGGTTACAAACATTAGATTTAAACTCAAGCGTTACTGCTATCCCTCTCTACCCCCTCTCTATCCTACACCCCACCCATCTCCAAACGCTCTCTCACCTGCTCTTGGATGCCCACACACTACTACATTACGCACCGCACTATTCCCGAAAAAGCTAAGCTACTCTCATGGTATTTTTGGTATGATACTTAAACTTATAAATTAATAGTTTGAATATCAGAAACACGAAAACCCAACACAAATGTCGTCTCCGTGTCTCCTCTGCCCTGCCCCCCCACTACGGGATGTGCATCTCCATCACTGAGGCCGATGCGATGCGCATCTCGATACGTTTGCCACGATACGATACATTTAACG
>NW_011355370.1:0-3405 GCF_000735185.1 Notothenia coriiceps
ATATCAGTATGTAGTGTCTCTACTTTAAAGAGTCCTCTCCTGCTGATGTTCAGGTGTATATCAGTATGTAGTGTCTCTACTTTAAAGAGTCCTCTCCTGCTGATGTTCAGGTGTATATCAGTATGTAGTGTCTCTACTTTAAAGAGTCCTCTCCTGCTGATGTTCAGGTGTATATCAGTATGTAGTGTCTCTACTTTAAAGAGTCCTCTCCTGCTGATGTTCAGGTGTATATCAGTATGTAGTGTCTCTACTTTAAAGAGTCCTCTCCTGCTGATGTTCAGGTGTATATCAGTATGTAGTGTCTCTACTTTAAAGAGTCCTCTCCTGCTGATGTGCAGGTGTATATCAGTATGTAGTGTCTCTACTTTAAAGAGTCCTCTCCTGCTGATGTGCAGGTGTATATCAGTATGTAGTGTCTCTACTTTAAAGAGTCCTCTCCTGCTGATGTTCAGGTGTATATCAGTATGTAGTATCTCTACTTTAAAGAGTCCTCTCCTGCTGATGTTCAGGTGTATATCAGTATGTAGTGTCTCTACTTTAAAGAGTCCTCTCCTGCTGATGTTCAGCCTCTTTTCACCCTCTGTCTGAAACCAGAGCCCAGTCTGCTCTGATTGGTTAGCTGTCCGGCTCTGTTGTGATTGATCAACCGCTTAGAGATGTCCCGGCCCTTAGCCTATCACGTACAATGTGTTGTAGCGCTAGCCTATAGGAGCGTGAGTGTAACATCGTGATTCCACTATGTTACTGAACTTTGGGATTTTAGAATTTGCAGACCATTGACTTGCACTAAAATCTATACAACACAATACAGGAGAAGCAAATCCCTAACAAGCATAATAGGGTTTGTTAGGGTCAAAGAGGGGCCACAATGGTTTCAATCAAGAATATATTTTCTCATTTTGCCGCCTCAGGTTTGGAGTGGAGGTGTGACTCTCGCAGATCAAACAATAACCCACCTTTTGGCCCCCGAGCATTATGAGTTTTCTTTAAATAACGGCGTCCTCACGGCCTCGCTAAGTGAATGTGGTTTTCTCCGACATGTTATTGAAACGACGAGGTGACGGAGAATCTTTAAGACATCCATCGGGGTCTCTCTCTATCTCTGGCACCCGTTTGTTAGAATCTGCGTTATGGTGCGACGCGCGGCCGACACATTCAGATCTGCATGTGAGGAAAGACCGAGGGACTGAAACAGACCCAAAACGTATCACACCTGGGGGAGGAAAATAATAAAGTCAGGTGTGAACGATAGCAAAAGAAGACATTTTGTGTTGTGTACGAACAGACACACACTCATCTGAAAATATTTATCTAGACAACCTGAGATGTCGTAAATAATTCTATATATCATGAAGAGTGTGTACAACTCAAATTTGCTAACGCTATTATTACCCTTATCTTCATACCACTTGGTAGAAAGGTGAATGTTATTGCATAAGTAGCTGAAGCGTACAAAAAACAATCATAATGTTATATATTTGGTATTATAGAAGAAAATAGAACTATGACCATATCAAATTACACTTAAAAATAACAGGAAATATAGTAAACATAATATATTATTAATGTTTCCGAACAAATAAATGAATGCAAATCCAATAAAACCCATAATTCGTAGTGCCGAGCTAGACGGGACAAAACAAACAAAAGTAGATTTTACAGTAAAGGTATTTCCTGGCTCTGCTCACAGTGAGGGGGGGAGGGGGGGGTTGGCCCTCCTGACGTGATGTGCGATGTGTTTTCAGAGTTTGGTTCCTCTGCAGTGATGGAGCGGTTCCTCACGGAGGTGCAAATGAAGGGGGGAGGGTCACGAGGCCACGAGCAAACAGTAATGAAGCAGATATGTGACCTGCAGCTGGCAGAGGTCCCTCAGGAAGAAAATAACTCACTTTACTGCCTCTACAAATCTAGGAATTCATCTCCGTTTGCTTGAAATACAGTAGCTGTCTTTGTTTCAACTGTCGGATGAGATGGGGACGAGCATTTAAAAGATTAAGGATATTCAGATGAGTTAATTTACATGTTTTTAGTATTCAAACGTACAGAACCAAATGTCCTAAAGTGACGTATTATAAAATAAATATACTGTTAAAGGTACCTTGGTGTTTAGGCAGCACATTGTGATATCATGAAAAGGCGGATAAATAGTAGGCAAATTTTGACAACAGTTCGGAAAACCCTCTTGGTTATGCTTAAAAACCCAGTTTACTGAGAAGATTATGGATGAAATAAGTATGTTTGACAAGTAACTGAATTTATGGAAGTACATTTAGAAGGTAACTGAGTAAATGGGGGTTTGGTTTCATACACGAACACAGGACTCTTGAGTCGTATGGCGCTTTTCCACTGCAGGGCCTCGCTCGGCTTAGTACGGTGAGGCTAGGCCTTGGTAGGCCAGGCTCACTTTATCCTGCGTTTCCATTACAGTTTAGGAACTGGGGTAGTAACTATAGTAACGCAGTGTAGGCGGAGCCGTGACGTCATCTTCAATGAGAACCACAAAACCAACATCAGCCATTAGCTGTTAGCCCTCAGAGCTCACAGCCATGGCCGTATCTACCATTGAGGTCACCGAGGTCCGGCCCTCGGTAATGTTTTTCGAGCTGTGTATACAAAACTTGTGAAATAATTGCACTAAACGGGGTTCTTTGCAGTACTTCCATGTACTGCCGATGGGGGCGCTGCATAACTACGTAGCCTCGATTAAAGCAAACAGAAGAAGACGACATGTATCAACAAACCACCGCAGCCCGGACTTGTACCGGAGCAGCGAAGGAGTGATGAAGTATCTAGAGATCTGAGTCCAGCGGGCTGCTTGTGTTTCTATTCATCAGGACATCATATGACCAGCAGATCCTGTGTGAACGCTCTACGTTAGTCAGTGGACGTCCGACAACATGCACACTAACTTATATTGCAGCTATAGGCTATACTTTGGTTTAAATTGCGTGAATAAACTAGCTAGAGAGCTAAAGTGAATTATATTCATCCAATGTCAGAAGGATTACCTTTTAACAAACGTTGTAATGCTTTTCTTTCATTTCAATTTGAGTAAAACAATGGAGATATAACATTGTATTGTTTTCTTTTTACACTGACTCAGATATAATGAAAAGACTACGTCAGTCGAAGTTCAGCTTTGGTAAGGAAGAGACAGGACAGGCAGAGAGAGAGAGAGAGAGAGAAAGTGATGGAAGTCAGGGAGGAACTGCAGGTACAGTCACACAAAAGAATGTAGGCTTAATAACCCCATCTCCATCTATCTATCTATTTATCTATATATCTATAACAATAGTCTTCATTTATAGACAATAGGCATAATTGTAAAACAACATACATCTATTGCAGTTATGATGTCATAATAACATACAATTGTATAAAACACAATTTGCTTACATCTTTGTT
>NW_011355371.1:0-12125 GCF_000735185.1 Notothenia coriiceps
ATTCAAAATTGCAACTATATCCTATTTATATATCAAATTTGATATACACTATGGTTGTAGTAAGAGAACGTTACACTTTTGCAAATCACTTTATTTGACAATCCAATTCCAGAAAGGACAAGGGCCATGTTATTGATAACAAAACCCAAATACATAATTTCACACTTAAAAGCAGAAAAAGCAAAGATACACTGCCCAAAGCTTTTTTTTTAAGAAGTAATAGTGCAAGTGTTTATTTTTCCTCTCCGGCTTGTTCATTCTGATCTTCCCATTAATCAGTTGGAGAAAAATAAATCTCTAATATAGAAACCGAGCAGAATCTGCTGCTGCAGCACAGGGAGACAAATTGAGTCTATATTTCTTTGTGTGAGAGTGTGTTCTGTTTTCACATATTTTTTCGACCTGTAAGCTAGCATCACAGGTGCTCCCGCAACAAAAAGCTAATGGGGATTTCTCCATTAGTTTTTAGGATATTGCATAAAAAGTTGTTTGGCACACAATCATGATCTCCATACTGTATCAATACCTCTTTATGATTATTGGAGCTTTAAGCAATTGGTAGAACCATAAAGCTAACGTTAGGCTAAAACGTTAGGCTGTTTGCATTACTTCACATCACCACCGTGAAGCCATAGCGGCTAATGTTTGGTGTGATGAGGTTTATAGACTAATTTATTCACTTGTTAGCAACCGCTATTTTATATTTTTAAAACACATAGAAGCTTCAGAGGTCCACAAGTGGGGTGTTTACTGATCAAAGTGTTAAAATGCTAATTAATTTCCGGGTTTTAGTATTCATTCCTGAACCAGTCTTTTTTAGAGGTTTAAATCAAAAGTCCTCCATTTGTCCTCATCTTCTGATTTCTAGGTTTACCTTGTGTTGGTTCCTGCGTTGAGAGAGTTGACTGAAAGTTTTGACTAAACTTCTGAATGAGAGCCTAATTTGAGTCAAGTATGGGCATGCATCAGACATTATAGCATCGAAGGTAATGAGATGTCACTCATTGTGGGAGTATCTGGAACATTAGCCTTCAACGAATCAGAGGACGGATGAAAAAAGAGCGAAAGGGAAGGAAAGAGTGATGAGAGAAAAGCTAATAGAGTTGGGACTGATGGATGTAGGAGCAGAGGTCGAAGGAGCCAATAAAGAAAGGAGGATGAAGAAGGGATGGAGAGAGGAAGGTAGGATATGAAGGGAAGAAAGCAGCATCACCCATACATCAATCAGGGGTCACATGCATGGAGGGGGAGATGAGGGGGGGAGAAAGGGAGCTGGGGGGAGTAATTGAGGTTAAAAGACAGGAGGGGAGGGAGGAGGAGAGAATTGAGAATGAATACGTCTCTTTTTCGCTCAATGCTCGTTACCCTTTTTATATTTTCCCCTTGTCCCTTCCCTTTCATTGCTTCTTTCCTCATCTGCTTTCCCTTATTTCATCCCTTCATCTTTTCATTTCATGCTGTCTGCTCACAATAGGGATAAAAGAAAAGTCAAGGTAAAACTTATAACTCTATGACTAAGTGAAAACTATGATATGAAAGGATTTCTACCTGCAGGCACTGGTGGGAGAAGTATTTAGATCCTTTACTTAAGTAAAACAGCTAAGAATACGCTGTTATAATAATGTGTTACAGGAAAAAGTTCTGCATTTAATATGTTTCTCAAGTCAAAATAAAATATAATATCAATTGGAAAATCTGTTACGTATGTTTATACATGCCTATAATTATCTCCCAATCGATTACTTGATTAACCAACTAAGCTGTTCTGGTCAATTAATTACATGTGTTCTTTAATTTATTACTAAATATTTCATTTTATTTTATTTTAATGGTTTAAAATAGATTAAGTTAAGGTAATTATAATATTTACCTTGGATTGTAGTGGAGTTTAAGAATGAAGTGGCATAATAAAACAAAGTATTGATATTTATTTTCAATATTCATATATTAATATGAACAAAACACTGAACTTGTTGCAGCATACATATTATATACTTTAGTAAGTTGTTATTATTACTTAGCCCTTTTATGTTTACACAATTATTTTCCTTTTATTTATTTTTATTGTATTAAGATCTTTTATTTTATTTTTTGGATTTGACATTCTTACCCTTTGTCTTACATTGTATATATAGATTCATTAATTTATATTCCCGGATAAATAAAGTATTCTGATCTGAAAAAGTGGCTATAATAATGCATAGCAAGATGCATGGAAGGAGAAAGGAGGAGGAGAGAAGTCTCTGGTGTGCCTCTGAGTTGGAGAGATGACCCAGAAAAGTCAGGAGAACAAAATGGACTGCTAGGAAAAGGAGGTCTATTCTATAGGGAGGAAGAAGAGGAGGAGGAGGAGGAGGAGGTGTTCATTTGTTAAACTGAGCAGTATGGCAGCAGGGAAGGTGTTCTTGAGGGTGTTCAGTATGCACTTACATTGGCTGTGGTTGTTGTTTCCCACCAGGATACAAAAAATCTGCACATATGCAGCAGATGTTAGCAAGAGCTTGATAAATTAGCATTTAATTACCAAACGTTTAACATGTTTAATGACGTCAGACAGACTGTTCATCTTTGACAAATGCAGATCCAAAAGAGCTCTGGCAAGACAATGGTAAATGTTACTGAACAAACCCTGGGTGTTCAGAATGAAGACAAAGTGTCCCGTGATATTCCCCTTATGTTGCTAAGTCCCTTCTCCCCCTTCCTGCTCAAAGATGTGTGAGTTCTTCTGGTTTAGTACTTTATATTCACAATACACTAGCTGTCTACTTAACAAGCTAGCAAAAGTTAGCTATCTACTTGATATCTCTATCCATCTTCTACAGCTTTTCCGACTCTGCATTTCCAGCAGAGGGCCCCAAATTAGTAGAGATACAGTATAATCCCTTCATCTGGTCCTAGGTCTGCCCCTCGGTCTCCTCCCAGCTGGAAGTGCCTGGATTACCTCCCTAGGAAGGCGCCCAGGTGGCATCCTTACTAGGTGCCCGAACCCCCTGAAATGGCTCCTTTTAACGCGAAGGAACAGCGGTTCTACTCTGAGTCCCTCCCGCATGACTAAACTTCTCACTTTATCCCTAACGGAGATGCCAGCCACCCTCCGGAGAGAACTTTTGGCCGCTTGTGTCCGCGATCTTGTTCTTTCGGTCATGACCCATCCTTCGTGACTATAGGTGTGGGTAGGAACTAAGATGGATGTTCGCTATCTATCTACCTCGTTAGCTTAGATTAGCTTCCCAATTAAACTATCTAGCTAGTTTGCGTATGGAAGCTATTTAGCTAGCTATTGCCAAATTGGTTGCTCTTGTAGTTAAATTATTATTATTTAACACTGTTAGACACATAATAAGGCATTGTGGCCAAGAACATGCAAAGCATATGGTGAATTGGGGGTTGAGATTGTGAGAAAGGCAATTTAGCATCAACATGATTTGGCATCTATTAGCCATTTTTCCTGCACTTTACTGATAACATCAAAAAACAAATATTTCTCCATCGATGATGGTAACAAAACATGGAGATCTGAATGAAGAAAGTAAGAAGAGATTAAGACAAATAATAAAGATGAAGGAAAAGGCTGAGAGGCTGTGGAATCTGTGAATAGACAGAAGACAGGACAAAGGTTTGAATAATCGTAACAGCCGGACTGCCTTGACAGGCTGCTTTGTGCCAAACTGAGAGCAGGAAGTCAAGTTGTCACGTGGAGACGAGTTCTGCAACGCCTCTTCAAACAAAGCATTACACAACAATGGATAGTGTGATTTCATTGTTAATGTCGCAGCCGGTTAACAGCCGCGCTTTATGTGGTAATGACAGAAAATCGCTGAGAGGCTATTCGAATGTGTTGATCCGCCATGCTGTGATTTCCCATTGTCCGTGATGACAGGTTAAATCCTCCCTTCCTGCTCGGGCAGCGTGGAAATCGTTCTGATATGAATGTCTGTTCTAAATCAAATATATGTTAGTTGGTGGATGAAAAAAGTCCAGTTCTACCCTTCACTTAGACCTTTTACTTCCCTTTGCCCTCTGCCTCTTTTTCATTTCTTCCCATCTTCCTTTCCTCTTCTTCACACAGTAGTTGACTTTTCTCTTTTCCCTATTCCATTTTCCCTCTCCTTTTTCTGTCTTCTTCTCTACACTCCTCTTCTTTGTCTTCTCTTGTCATTGATCTTTTCATCATCCTCTCCTCTTCACCTCTTATCACCTCTTATGTTCTGCCTTCCCCTTCATCTCCTGCTCTGTCTTTTGTTCGTCTCTCCTGCTGATCTCTCTCTTACATTCCCATGATTATTTCTTCTTCTTCTGCTTCTCCCCGATATGTGTTATGAGTTAGAGAGAAATATAGGGTTTTAAGCATCTTGGGTTTCATTTCCATTATTTTGGCATTTTTTGTTATGTTAACATAATGCTAAAAAAGTGAGCACTGAGATCTGGGAATGCAACAAAAATCTTGATGTTATCTTTTAATATCATTTTCTTGTGTTCATATTTTTGATATGTTTTTTGAACAACAGGAGCATTTTGTATGATCGTACTAAAGTAATAATAGACATATTCAAAGTGAAACATCTTGAACAGAGGCATTTTTTATACAGCATGGTGACATGATTTGATTTTGAAAAGCACAGGTGAACCAAATAATATTAATGATAGTTTTGTATTGCCATGGACAGTTTTTTCTTTTCAGTGTCCTTCATTTTCTCATAAAAAACAGAAAGCATGGTGCTGGTAGTCAAATCTTATTACTTTTGGACAGCGCCAGGCAAGCTTTTTACTAAGTTATACAGCTATTGAAGTGGTTTTGTCTTCACATTTAACTCTCCTTCAGAAAAAACACATTTTCTAAAATTCTGACCTTTAAACCGATGTTTTTATAGTGTCCTTCGCTCTGTATGCCCGATCATCAAATCAAATCAAAGAGAGTAACAATTAATGATTGTTTAATGATTGTTTTTCATGATCTATCAATGAAAATATACATATAATAGATCATTGTTTGCTATTTAGCAGTACTAAAACCCGTTTTCCACTCTTAAGTTTCATGCTTCTAATTACATTAGAATGAACATACAGAGAAGTGCTAATGTAATTAAGTTTGTGTAAACATCTGGTGTGATGTTAACACATCTAATACTACTTCCATTACACTTCTATTACCTGGTGATGAGCCTGCAGTTGGAGAAACATCAGATGTTTCTTTTATTTGCTGCAGTGTTGCTTAATAATTTAGTGTGAAGGTGCACATTAGCTCTAATTTAATATCCTGTGTAATTTCTTGATGTGATTATCATGTGGAAAAGTGCTTGCAATGGGGGTTAAACAATCTCTAGAGCATTTCCACTCGCTTTAAGATGTTACTGAATTGGAAAGTGAATGTGAGGAGTGTTAGGTGTGTTTTTGTTGAGGCATAAAGCTGCACTGACTGAAACAAGGGGCCAGCAGTAAAAAAGACACTTCTCTCAACATGCGACTCTTTATAGCCGACTGCTGCTTCTCCAGTGCTGCTTATGAGTGTTTGGGGGGCGTTCAAGAGCAAGAGATTTACCATTGTTGCTTTGTTTAAGGATACACTCAATGAATCAGGTTCACACAGATACAAGGAATTTGCTTTTGTGTATAATGGTGCAAACAGGCAAGTGTGTAAAAATAAAAATAAATAAATATTATACAAACTAGTCTTAAAACTGGTAAAATATATAAGATGCAAACAAGGAAATACAATGAAATGATAACAAATGTGAAAAATATGTGTAATATATCTGAATTCAAAAGTCCAGAAGTATGCAACATAATGTCATTGATTTCATATTAGAAAAATGCAAAAGTAATGTAATATGTTATTTGATGTTTCTTCAACAATGCCACCACATTATTTCTTAGCTTGGTGTTAATATTTACAACTTTTAAACAGTACCCAGTTTAGTTTCAGAAATAAGGGATTTTACTCTTGCTCTGTGGAAAACAGAAGAGATTAATTCCAAAATGTGTGGATTTTTTACTTGGAGCATGTTCTTCCATTTTGGAACAGTTAAGCCTCCTTACTGCCTTCAGTCTCAGTACAAATCTTGGCGGGAACCAATCACAAAGGTGCCAGCTATAATAGAGGCTAGAGATCTTTGTTGTTTGTTGTGTGTGTGTGTGTGTGTGTGTGTGTGTGTGTGTGTGTGTGTGTGTGTGTGTGTGTGTGTGTGTGTGTGTGTGTGTGTGTGTGTGTGTGTGTGTGTGTGTGTGTGTGTGTGTGTGTGTGTGTGTGTGTGTGTGTGTTAAATGTATTTTAATGGAAGCAACAGAAGTTCCCCATGCTCTTCCTTTAGCAAAAAGGTAAAAGTCTCCAGTCATTGCTTCCCAGTAGAAAAAAGTGAATGAAGGCACAAAGGAAAATATTTTTGAGCAAATTTGTATCCAAATAATTAATGTAATCAAATTATTTTCATTGTAACAAGTGGGTTAAGTCTATGAAAATGTAGTACAAAACAAATATCTCTTGAGTTGATTTAGGGCGCTTTTACCAGCCAACATTACAGTAGGTCAGTTTTCATGGACTCTGTGTTAAGGCCTAGAGAATATTGGAGCCCAAAGCAAAAGACTGGAGAGAGATGGTCAAAAACAAAAAGCTTTATTCAAGCAGAGGAACAGAAAAAAAAAAAAGTGGAGGCAGGAAGCTGGCTGGCACGGAGACGTCAGGGACAGGAGGCAAAAATCCAAGCAACAGATCATAGAGACGAGGAGAGCAGCGAGACACACCGGAGGGTCAAAACACAAAGGAATTATCTGGCAGGGAAGTGGCATGAGGACCAGGCTTTTATATCCACAGGTGAAGAGGTGAGTGGAAACAGGTGTGCTTCGTCTGCTACTGGGAGGAGCCAGCCAACTCCCTGTCACACACCAGCCCTGCAGAGGAAAACAGAGAAGGGAGGGGAGAGACAGGAAAAAACACAAAAAAAGCACACAACAAAACTTTAAATAAACAGAATCATAACACTCTGGTGCTGTTCAATTGCATTGATAAAATAATAAAATAAGAATAATACAGAAAAACGCAGGATTATGGTCTGCCTGCATGAGTATTGTTGTTGTGGATAAAGGTTAATGGAGATGGAGGACTGACTTGAACTTCTGCAGAAGAGAACAAACAGACATATGCTAAGTACACAACATTACAGTACCTAGTCAGAGTAAATCATGATATTGAGTCATCTCCTGTAAAAACCTCTTATATGTTGGCCACTTGAATTTGGTATATGTGAAAATGAACCGTGAAAATAGAAACAATAGCAAAAGTATATATTTACCCTGATTCAGACCATTGCTTCAAAGTACTTTGTGTTTCCTCACTCCCACTTCATCAGAGTGTTCATTGAGAGCAGCTCTTGAGAATTCATTTGAGACGTCTTTGCTTTACAACAAATAGTGAACAGTTTATTTTATGAGGTCTGATCTGTATCATCAGAGAGATGAATATTGGCGTTGTCATTCTCTTGAAAGTAGTCTTTGGTTTTGCTGTTATAAGACAGTTCTTAATGTTTGAAGGAGCAGAATATGTGATTTTTATTTCCTCCTGTTTATCATGGCACTTTGGTGAAGCTGTCAGTCTCTTATTTATCTCTATCTATTCTTTCTATCTCTATCTATCCTCTCGCTCATGCTGTCTCATTCATTTTCTTTCTGCTGCCTTGTCTTTTGCGTCTTGAAAGATTTCTTTAAGGAGTCCCTCCCTTCCTTTTTTCTTTCCCTCTTCTGTCTTTCCTATATTTTCTTGTCTCTACATCAGCACATCACCATAATTTCTTATGTCATAACACATTATACAGTCCATATCCATATCAGACCACAATCTCTTATTGTATTTATAGAACTTTTAATATGACACACCAATTTGTATGGAAATCATATGCACTGCAGATATGTAAGCCTGTGTAAGTGAATAATGTATTAAAAGTCCTGACGTCAGCGTCCTCATATCCTGCTGTCACCGCACAGAACACGTCCCCAATGGACTCAGGGACTAATGTCCCATAAGCTTCCTCAAACTGTTACACATTTATGACTGGTTACATTTCATTTGTTACCCTTTAAGTGGATAGCAGCACTTAGTTTTAAAGTGAAGCCAATGCTGAAATGCATAAAACCTGCAAACTGTCGACCCACTGGGCAGTTTGTATAGAAGTCTATGAGGGAATTATCTGACTTTGCAATTGATTCATATCCTAAGTACAGATTGTCCTGACAATATTATGGCCTTAACTCTATTTTCAAATGTTCTTCAATAAAGCATGATGTGCATTTCGTTATTGAGGGTCCAATTTAAAATAAAAGAGACAATAAAGAAACGTACATGCTTTAGTGCGGGGCTACCTTGAAATTGACAGGACGACTCCAGGTTGTCTTTGGCTGTCTTTAACAGTGTGTTTTTACCCATGAATGTAAACTGTAACATTTCTCTCCCCTAATACTTAGCTCGGGTTGTGTGTCACTTATGTCTGCATCTTTTAAACAGTCTATGGTTTATTATATGCCCTAATTATTGAAAGCCAATATTGCAACATGGTGCAGATATTCATAGTGCACAGAGGATGGATCCATGACTTCTAATATAGTGCATCTCTAGCAGGTCAGAGTTTTCACTTCAATATCTCAATATCTGCTAGATGCAAGGGTGTAACTTTGGTTTGAGAAGTGGGGAGGACACAAAACAGGGGGTCCTCCGCAATGAAACATGTTCTCAATTTAATTCCATTTCCTGCATTTCTACAAATATATTAGGGACTATATTGTTAACAAATCCAAGAAAAATGTGTAGTGTATATAATGAGTGTGCACACTTATCTAGTATCCTATCCATGTGAACCTGTCTTATGTGTGATGACCTCACATCCTCTAGGATGGTCCGGGGACATGCACCCCTGGAAGTTTTTTTTCTTTAAATTGAAGTTAAAGCATCAATCTGGTGCACTTTGAGGGCAACATTAAGAGATGTATGGATCAGGGTTTCCGCTAGGATTTTTTTCTCGCCGGTCAAACGTCCGGACAGAATTTATTTTACCGGACACATTTGAAACTTACCGGTCATTTTTCAATAATAATAATAATAAGAATAAGAATTGTGTAGCAGAGTTTCCGTTAGCAGGTAATTACCGGACTAGGACCGGATATGCTGATGTTTAAAACTCAGTTAATGGGAGTCATTTTTATATTGCTTCAGTTTATAATCGTAACAGATTGAAAAATTCAGATTCATTTTTCGATAAATGATTCCACAAACAACAAACAACATAATTATTACATTCAAAGAAACTACTTGTAGTAGATGAAGTACATTATTCAAAAGTTTACATTAACTTTGAATAATAACACGGGAGAAACGGATCCTCTCTTTTCCTCTCTCCCTCTCTCATGACAGCCCTTCAGTTTCTCATGCAGCGTGCTAAACAGTGGGCGGGGCTTCAGGTGATTATGCAGCAGCTGATCTGATCTCTCTCTCGCGTCCGGTTACACTTCGCGTTTATGTCCATATCGATCAGATCCAGCTCTCCTGATCGGCTTTTATAGAGAGCACAGATCAAACTATTAAGAGTGAATATCGGCCGATAATGATCGGCGGCTAATCGATCGGTGCATCGGACATTTTGAACGGCAGATTTTGAATTTGTAGATGTAGGTGAACGTGGGGCACAGTAAAGCTTCTACACATCAGCATGAACCGTATTCAATCATTTGTAGATTACATTTGCTAATCAGATTATATGTTGATCCTATTAGCTGTAATCCAGCTTGACATTTTCATTTCACTGCATTTATTTCATGGTTTATCCGAGCAAATGTATGTTGTATATAACATAAGAGCCATAATCTTGTCATCACAGGCGGAAAAATAAAATCAGTGCCATGCGTGTGTTCAAAGCACACGAAGGTCAAACTAGGTGCAGAAGGTTAAAAGGCCATTGATGAACCATTGATACATGGACATTTCTGTGACACTAATGTCAAATCAATACATACGTTTAAGTAGAGTATTGGCAGCTGCAGGCCCAGGAGTGGAGACAACGGAGAAATTAAACTCTATCCAATTTACCAGTGAAATGTTCTGAGGCCGTAAGGAGGAACAAGGGATGAAGGGAAGGCAATCCATCATGCAGTAATGCCCACAAAAACACAGACACACTAACTGTGAAGAAAAACACTCGCCTCAAACAGATACATATAGATTATTTGGTACCATTTGGTTTATTTAAGTGTCCTATGTCGATTCTTAGTGGTATGTCTCTTTGATTAGTGCCAAATTGCAACTGATAGACCAGCAGGGGAGATTACTCTCCCACTCCCATTTCAGGACTGCAGTGCATTCTGATTGATCATGTTCAAATGTCACTTTGCAATTGGCATGGACACACCATAATAAACTTATCCGAACTATCATACAGACATTTGGGATAATTACAAAGTACTTAATCTTGAATTACTTTCCCGCACCGGACATACGGTAGATGTTCTGCCACCGTTGTGCATTTTATCTGAAATATTGAAAACTTCTTCATACATCTAAACAGATGCCTTGCTCAAAGATGTATTGTATGAAGAAGTTTGAAGAAGTTTTGGCTTTTCCTCTGCATGTCTGCGACTATAATTGGCACAGCTCCCAGGTGTTTAAAAATAGCACGGTGTACTCAGCAAAACCCTTCATTTGGAGAAAGGTTAACAAATGCTTATCTACCAATAAAGTAATTAACTCTGACTGTCTTCGGCCCGCACCGTTCTGCTTTGTCCACCGTTTGTGGTGCCAAGAGGTTTTAAAAGGAGCTTCTTACTCATCTTCAGCTTTAGTTATCACTCCTTCATCGGCTGTAGCACCTCTACAGGAAAGTCATTTTTCAAATGAATGCAACTCTTTATGTGCCTCCCAGGATCCTCTTTCTCCTCTATTCTGCTCTGACAAGCACCTTCTGCCGGATTCTCTCTCTTCTGTAATGAATGGGCTGGCGGTGACAGAGCAATTTCAACTGAATATTGCAGTACATCCATTTAATTTAATTTAACCATTTATTCATCCATGGCGGTTAGGATGCGCAGTATTACCTTGCCATTTACCAGCACAGTGTTGCTTCGTTTTGACTTTATAAGATGGATTAAAGGTTTTTCAGCCGATGATGATACTGGGATGGAGGCTGCTTGGTGAAATGACAGATACAAAAGGTTGTGGATGCAAATCTTGTCTGGAGAATGGATAGATAGAAGCAGGGGCAATGCTAGCAGCTGGTCTCTTTATTGATTTAGGGCAATCCTACAAAGTAGTATCTCATCCCTAGAGGCATTTTAGACTTTGGTTTCAGTCAAATTGTCAATTTTGCTTATGAAGGTTCCTAACGGAGAGGAATGATACGGAAGTACGTCAGTGATAGGAGCTGTTAACAGTCTCTAGATCAGGGGTCTGGCACGCGGCACCATAACCGGTGGCACACTAGGAATAAGTGGAATAAGTGTGCACAAATATTTAAATTGTATTTTCGGATCCTGAACGAGACCGCCGCCAGAGCGCGTCTCCCCGTTACCTGCAGAAGGAAACCATGCACGTAACGCAGCCCCGCTCTCTTTAACTCCAGGTGACTTTCTGCCGCTTTCCTCCGTAGTGCAGTGCTGATCGTTTCACCACGGAGGAAAGCACTTCACTAATTGCAGTACCCATAAGGAGCTGTACAAATGCCGCAGTTTTTGCGTGGCTGTGTATTTAGTTGAAAGCCCAGTGGCGATCTGCTCATCTCTCATCGAAATAATATGCTACAAAGGGGCGGACTGGCCACCTGTGTGTTGAACTTTCCTGTCGGCTCCCAGACCGTAGTCGAGGAGGGCAGAAGCAACAAGCTTGAGGTTCAATAACCCACTTTAGCTTAAATTACTGGAGAGAGGCGAGCTCTTCTTGGGAGGCCGTTGCATTTATTTAGCTGTTCTTCTGTTTCACAAAATACATCACAGACCTCTATTTTTCTGCTTCCCCATTTCATTTCCAGAAACCTACACGTTCCCTCACTGTCGCTCTACCATCCACAAACATACATGCACAAGCCACACCCCTCTCTCTCTCTCTTAAAGGGACAGCGACCTCATCTCACTCTGCATGACCCTAATATCATAACATG
>NW_011355372.1:0-4500 GCF_000735185.1 Notothenia coriiceps
TGCCATGGTTGCCCTTCTGTTTATTCTCCGCTGTGGACGCTCTGGCTCTTTTTCTCCCTCCCCTAGGTAAGCATGTGCTCCTGCTGTATCTCTCCAGTAGTCCACCAGCAGATGAAAAACACCCACCTCTCCCCCTCTTCCAAGGGACGAGGGACCGTGCGGCAGAGTTTCAGTTTATTTTCGCCGGTCAGCATGTCCGTTAAAGTTTAAATCTTCCGGACAAAATTAGAATATAAAGTGAAACTGCCGCACGGTCCCCTCGTCCCTTGGAAGCGGCGGAGTGCCGATCAGAGGTCTTCTTTGTTATTTATTGAGCTTTAAAACAAATTGAT
Source organism: Notothenia coriiceps (assembly GCF_000735185.1). Classification (NCBI taxonomy): domain Eukaryota; kingdom Metazoa; phylum Chordata; class Actinopteri; order Perciformes; family Nototheniidae; genus Notothenia; species Notothenia coriiceps. The sequence continues at coordinate 333 of NW_011355372.1, forward strand.
AACGACTCTATATAATAATATAAGAATAAAAAACGGACCCTCTCATTTCCTCCCCCTCTTCTGAGAGCCCAGCAGCTGATCTCTGAGCAGGTGAGGTGGGAGATTGCTTCATCGTTATCAGGAAATGATCGTATAGGCTTAAACATGGAGCCGTTTGCCCCCCCAGAGTGTTGCGGCCCCAGATCTACCCACCGTTATCGTTTTTTGCGTTTCCATGTCGGCCTTGTGAGGCCGAACCGTCTATATCAGGGATGGGCAAATGGCGGACCGGGGGCCCCACCTCCTCTTTTTGCGGCCCTCAGAATAATTTATAAACAACATAATCAATAAAAAATAAAAATGTTCTTTTATTTTTTTACTTGTAGTACTGATACCGTCCACTAGATTCCTAGTTACGTCGCGAGCTGCGTACATGATTTTGTTCGGCAGGGAAATACCGCCAAATGATCTGTGACGCGTTTGTGTGTATTGTGTTTGTTTCCCGGGGAAACACTCACAAGAAACACCGGCTGTTATGCCTGCTGAGACGTTAAATTACCGCTTGTAGTTATGCCTTTACAAGTCTGTAAAGCGACCTTGGGTCTCATGAAAGGCGCTATATAAATCAAAGCTATTATTATTATTAGTAAAGCACTAGTTATGCTAGTTAGACATTAGTTAAAAGTTGTATTTATCATCTGAATTTGGCGAAAGAAGTTTAATATTCTAAAAACAAAGACTTGGTTTATTGAAATCAGATTAAAACAAACTGTCACGGATTCTGCCGTGTTATCTATGATTACTATGCGCTTTTCATTCATAATTTCAGCGGGAGGGAGGGGGAGCGGCTCTGAGGAACAGCAGAGTGCGGGTTGACAGGTGTCTGTGTTGACATTCCCCTTATTGTGGACTAAGGGGAATGCAGAGACAGGCTACAAGTGTCTTAGGTTCAAGTTAGACAACTAATGTCTGGGTAGTGTTCATGACTTCATGTGTATGTCATCTTAATGGTTAATCTTGATGCACACACATTTTCCGTGCTTTCCAATAGATTAAAATAGTTGTATTCCACTGTTAAATAACCTGTTCAATACAAACATGCCACTTGTAAAAATTAAATAAATTTCTGTGAACTGATTATTGTTTTTTGAGCTTATTAGAGGATGCTCCCTGAAAGATTGTAGAATGTCAACGAAGATGTCAGACTTAGTATATTTGTTAATAATTACATGGAATTTATGTGTGTGTGTGTGTTCCAAGTGAATCTGCGGCCCCCTGGTGGCCAGTACATAAATTATGTGGCCCCCACCACCATCCAAGTTGCCCATCCCCGGTCTATATGATAGAGAACTGTAGCGGATATGACCGTTACCGTCCTCGTGTGGCTGCAGCCTGAGTTGTGTAAGGTATGGGTGAGGTGTGTGTGAGTTGTGTTTGATGTGTGTGTGAGGTGTGTGAGATGTGTGTGTGGGATTTTGTGATAGCTAGATTATTATAATTATTTGTTTTTGTGTGTTATACTAAGTTGATCATTTTCATTAAAGTAAGATTTTGTTCTACACATCTTTGGATGTCAGCATATATTTTTGATAGCTCGTCTGAAAAGTCCATGCAGAACCTCAGCCTCTCAGAAACTCTGTTTGTTCCTGACCTTGCTACATTATATGTTTTAGATTTGATGTAGCTTCTACAAAACAAATGGGGGATGGGTTCGGGAACTATATAAATAAATCCACCATAAGAGCTAATTAACCTATACCCTGCACATTTAAACAATGATGTATCTATCTGCATCCATTAAAGCTATATGTGGATTTAGAATCGCCCTGCAGGACACATCACTCGGTATATGTGTATTTTCAAGAATAAATGAAAGTCTTTCTACATTTAAATATGCTCCTGATGGTCTGAACTCTCCTCTGTGATCAGTGGGATGCTGAGAATATCTACCTGATCCTGGAGTGGTGTTCTGGTGGAGATCTGTCGTGCTTTATTCGAAGTCGCAGGATTTTACCTGAAACTGTGGTCCGGCGCTTCCTGCAGCAAATCGGTGAGTCAGCGGCTTCTCTGGGCATCAATTAGTTGTGGTGATTGACATTATTCACCCACGGACCTATGGGTTGGGGTATTGTTCCGCACAGACATTTGAGTTAGCCGGACTTCCTGTTTCCCCCGGTCTTGCTTCCCGGGCTTGAAGTGTTTACATGTGTGTAATAAACCATCAAATACGAACAATAAGTAAGGGATCATTTGCAGCGAGGCGGTCATTATGGGTAAAAGAACACAGGCTGATCAGAGAGCCTGACGCGAAGCCGAGGGATCTTGATCTGCATGTTTTGCCGTTTGATGTCTATGTCTGGACCGTTGCGTAAAAAGGAGGGTTTCTGCCCCGTTACTTTTCCGCTGTTTTCTGTTCCCAGTTCGAAAAGCAATATATATATGTATACAGTTAAATCGACCAGACTTCTTTCTGCAGATGTGAGCGTCCTTAACAACGGTCAATAAGTCCTTGACAGCGGTCTGTACTACTTGATTAACAACGTGTCACGTGTTCTGAATTGACCAATCAGAATCGAGTATTCAACTAAACCATGTAATAATACATTTTAATTTAGGGATTTTGACAGCTATCTGTCTTGTGTAAATTGTTTGAATAGTAACTGTTGTGTTAGAAAGAATATAAATTAGATTGACATTAGTGTGTGTGTGTGTGTGTGTGTGTGTGTGTGTGTGTGCGTGCGTGCGTATGTGTGTGTCAGCCTGTGCCCTGCAGTTTCTTAATGAGCGAAACATCTCTCACCTGGACTTGAAACCTCAAAACATCCTCCTCAGCGGGTCCATCCTAAAACTGGCAGGTGATCACACACACACACATACACACACACACACACACACACACACACACACACACACACTCACAGAGATACATGAACTGAATAACTATTGTTGTATTAGTAGTAATGCTTATTACTTGGTCCCTATTTACAATTTCCCCAAAAGATTGCACAAATAAATAAAGTAGTTTTTTTTTTTCTTATTGCACAGGCCCAAAGTTTGCTTCTAAAGCTACATATGTATTAAATCCCCTAAGCCATCATTGTCTTTATGTATACTTACACTCAACTGTATGTAACACATGTTCACATATTAGTGTTGTTTTTTTACTCTTCTATGCCGATAGAATTTTTATTTTAGCCCTTTATTTCACATGTTTACTCTCATTTGTTATAATTATAGACATTATATTTGATTGGGTCTTTGTTTTTTTACATATATATATTATTTATTTTTAATTTGTTCTAATCTGGAGAAACTGTTACCAAACCTAACTCCCCTCGGAAGAAATAATGTACTGTTTGTCTGATAAACTGCATTTCCTCTCTGCCCTCTCCCAGACCTCCACAGCTCAGCCTTTAATTGAATCTCTAATTAAAGGCTAATTCAAACTCTGACTACTTTTAAATCCAGGCTGAAGACTTTTCTTTTTGACGCTGCTTTTAATTGATATTCATATCTCACACTGCACTGTAACTTTTATTCATTACATTACATTTAGCTGAGGCTTTTATCCAAAGCGACTTACAATAAGTGCGTTCGACCAACAAAGTAGAAAACTTGAAGAAAACAGAATCATATAAGTACATCAGGTTTCATAGAGCCAAACATTTCAAGTGCTACTCAACTGGCTTTAGATAAGCCAGTCCTTTATTAGTATATAAGTGCTTTGTTAGTAATTCTATCGCTCGAAGTGGAGTCTAAAGAGATGAGTTTTCAGTCTGAAGAAGATGTGTAAGCTTTCTGCTGTCCTGATTTCAATGGGGAGCTCATTCCACCATTTTGGAGCCAGGATAGCAAACCCACGTGTTTCTGCTGATGGGAACTTGGGTCCCCCTCGCAGTGCGGGTGCAGCGAGCTGTTTGGCTGATGCAGAGCGGAGTGCACGTGCTGGGGTGTACGGTTTAACCATGTCCTGGATGTAGGAAGGGCCAGATCCATTCAGCATGGTACGCAAGTACCAGTGTCTTCAAGTGGATTCTAGCAGTTACTGGAAGCCAGTGAAGGGAGCGGAGGAGCGGCGTGGTGTGGGAGAATTTAGGAAGGTTGAAGACCAGACGAGCCGCTGCATTCTGGATGAGCTGCAGAGGTCGGATGGCACATGCAGGTAGACCAGCCAGGAGGGAGTTGCAGT
>NW_011355373.1:0-5872 GCF_000735185.1 Notothenia coriiceps
AAATAAAAAAGTTCTATATTGATTTTGACTTTTCTACATCCAACTCACAGGTTTATCATTGCTTTGAGAAAAAACATTATTAATGTACCCGTTTTAGAAGTGAAGATATGGTCATTTGTTCTGGGCATGTCATTTTCGAGCCTGAGGCCTGAAAAACAGGCTCAGGGCTTAACAGGTTAACATGTTAAAAACCTGTTCAGGTAGAATTCCGAGGCAAATCCACATAGGTGGCCGGTTGTCAAATAGACTGCCCTCTTCAGTTGTTGTTAAAAACCCATTTAGGAAGAATTCGGAGGAACATACTCATAGGTGACATCAGTAGGCCATTTGAAATTGACGACCAGTTCCAATACGCCCTCAGATCCCGGGTATTCGAGGCGGACGTCCGCTTCGAAAAAACACCGCATTGCTTTCGACAACCCGAGATCCTGTATTTATGTATTTGAAGTGGATATCCGCTCGGGAACACACTACTGTGCCATGGAAGTGGACGGCACACTCGGAAATGTACGGGACCAAATCTCAACGATGCATCGACATGGGGAGCCGATACTCCGACTGTGCTATTAAAGCCAACCGATGATTTATCGGTGAGAAGATTTAGTCAACTGGACAATTTCAAAAATTGAGCTGTCTTGCAAGGCCTCCAAACTTGGTACTGGGACACATGGGGCCCTGGGGATCACACCCACAGTTTGGGGGGCATGCACACCCGTTTACCCCATTAACACACTTAGGAGATATATATGTTCCAGTCCACTTCAAATACATAACTAAATTGTCTCGGGTATTTGAAGTGTACTTGGCATTTGAAGTGTACTGGGCATTCAAATACATAACCTGCGTCCCTGGAGTTATGTATTTGAAGTGTACAGGGCCATATCTCCACAATGCAACAGGCCAGGAAGATGATATTTGGACTGTGTCATGAATCCAACCCGAGGATTGAGCGGCTACATTTTGGAGATTATTGGACATCCTTTGGTTTTTCGTCAATTTTAAAACTATGAATTTGAAGTGTACTGTACACTTCAAATACATAACTGCACAATGTCATGTATGGACATGCCCATATTTCAACATTGCATTGGGCCAGGAAGCTGAGACTTGAACTGTGTCATGCTTCCAGCCCAGGGATTGAGTGTGCTGATGTTGGAGATCATTGGAGAACCTTTGATCTTTGGGCTTTTTCAAACTAATCTCTGAAGTCTTTTCCTGAAAACAGGTTGAAAAGAAAGTTGCTCCAATCTGCATGAAAGTTGGTGTACTGAGGAAAGAGGCCTCAGAGATGACTAATTGAAAGTGACATGCATGTAGCCCGTGGCATGTTTGGAATATGACCTTGTATATAGTTATGTTTAGCTCTTATATCTTCTCTTGCACTTTATATGTCGTAGCTGCTACAGTGTACTGCCATGTGGTAAATGCTTGTATGCTGCTCATGCTCTTTCTGCATATCATGTATTTATTTTTGCCATGTATATAACTGTCATGTTCAGAAATGTTGTATGTATCCACTACAGATGGAAATTAGCTCAAAGCTAAAAATCCGGCTCATTTACATTTGAAAGCATTATTTTCACCCGAACCCACCCAGACCCCCCCAATTAAAGGCCTGTTTTGCCCCAAGACCCCCCAAAGTGGCTGGAAGGGCCTAACATTCCAGGGTCATCGCCCCTGAAATATCTTATTTCCAAAGTTGCCCAAACGGTCCCAAAGTCGGCCAGGTGGTCCGTCTCTCGGGGGGTAGGGGGTAGTGACCTCTGCAGGATTTTTCGGTGCACTCGGTGTCAACTTTGCCTCGAATGGACTCCCGGACTGATCCCCGCCGTAGAGGACCCTTCCCTGGGGCGTTGGCTCGTTTTGTGGAGCCCACGGCATTTGTCTTTACCCTTCCTTCAGTGAGTGAAGACAGCGGTCTCCCCTCTGCTAAACAGTGAGACTAATAGTGACTATAAATGTTCCGAACCGTTTACATTTTGTATATACTGTCAGTATCGAGGAACGTGAAATATATAATGACTTTTTCATTGTGGGTTATACAAGACTATATTAAAAAAAAAAAAATTATTGAACTAAATATGGAAAACTCAACAATGTGGAGGAATGTGGTACTAATATATGTTGTAGAAAGTATGGATGGTCTTGGTGTATTCAATTGAATATGAGTTGCAGCCTGTGAATATGTCTTCTTGTATTGAGCGGAGGCCATTTTAGTCAGCTATATTCACAGTGATGAGTGGTGTAGGTACATCGAAGAGCAAACCTACAGAGATGTATGTATGCTTTATGTTATGGTTTATGTTATATGGTTGGAGGTCAGTTTTGGATGCAATTTGGTAAAGAACCTCAGCATAATCAAACAGTGGCAATATCATTTATATTTATAATAAGGCAAGTTTCTTTCGGACAGTGGGTGTAAGCTGTTTCTTTTAACGCAACAAACTATGACCAAAATAAATGCTTGGCAGCATGTATTCGAACAATAGACCCAAGTATTTAATTGTATCAACTTTTTGCAGAGCGGTACCATCATTACACGTTATAATGGAATCATTTTTTTTTCGTGTTAAGGCTCTGTCTTGTGCCAAATACCATAGTATATGATTTATTTTTGATTGAGTAGGAATTCACTGCATCCATTTCCTAAAGCATTGAAGTCCTATTGCCCAATACCAAGGCCGTCTGGCAGGGGTGGCGTCACGGGTCTCCTGATCTCCACTAAATGGGGTTTCTCTCTCTACCCACTGCCACATTTCACTCCTTCATCTTTCGAATCAGACACACTTTCAACTTTCACTATCTCAGACACTTTATTTTTAAGACTACATATATTTATGTGAGCCAATTTAAACCCTTTACTTTGTAACTTATTCAACATTAAGATGGCAATTTAAATGTTATCTCTTTTTCACTTCCTATCAAAATGAGAGCTGAACTAAAACATACATGTAACACAATTTCAACCGCACAAACCATCACAACATAACCCAACATTTATCTGCACATAGATTGCTATAAATGTGCATACTCACTCGCTCAATTAGACGAGCCTCCCGGTAGCTCCCAAACATTTTTAGATAATAGTATGAAATCGATTCATGGTAATGTCTCGCAACACCAGATCTAGTTAATAAATACAAATTACGTTTTAGGAGGAATGAACAATAATAGAGACCAGTTGAAATTGGTCTCTATTCAAAATCTAATAAGCCTAATTTCATACTTGCAGTTGATGAAGTAAATAAGTTCAAATAAATGAGTAGATAACTCATAGATCAGTGAATATTGGCCCACAAGAAAATAATTCCCATTTTCATAATACAATTCATTTCTTCTCCTAATATGCATAATCATACCATCTATCAAGTCAATCAGTCATTTCCCACCTTCATTTCTGGTTTGAGCTGAAACCGGGCTTATCAGTGTTTTATAGAAACGCTCGGCTTCACTACAGTCCCGATAAAGTTTGGTTTGTCCATTGAAGGTTACGATGAGCGTTGCGGGGAACAATAGTCCATGCCTCACCTCAGCCTTGCGCATCCTGACGTCATTAAATAGGGCTCTCTTCCTGGCAATATCCGGAGAAATATCAGGAAATATCTTCACTCGCACGGAAAATAATCTCTCCCTTGCTTCTTGCCAGCTTCAAGATAGCTTCCTTAGCTTGATATCTCTGCATAGTGACAATCATAGGTCTGGGTCTCAAATCAGTCCCTTGTCACAGACAATCTGCTCGACAAAATATGTTTTGTCTTTTTTATTTCCCTGCGATGATGGTTCTTCAGGACTGCTTCTTAAGCTCTAATCACACTTTCACAGACTTTGCTGGTGTTTCTAAAGTAGATGACAATGTATGTGTGTCATTTAAGAGGAAAAGATGTCTGTTTTTCTTGTTGTTATTGCTATCAGGAAATGCGCAACCTAACCCTGGTCCGCCCAGTAGCAGTAGTCAGATCTCTACTCCTGGTGATTTTAAAGCTAGGTCTGGGTTGGGTTTCATCCACTTGAATGTGCGCAGTCTGTTTGGTAAACTAGACTTTGTCCGCATCTGGGCGAGCTCGACTGAGGCTGACGTCATTGTTTTATCAGAAACATGGCTAGATAAATCTATGTTGGCCTCTGACATCGCCTTAAATGGTTATAATGTGTATCGTACCGACCTGCCTAATATATATGTGGTGGCGTTGCCATTTATGTTAAAAATAAGTTCAGTGTAACCACTGTAGTTTCCAAATCTATCAGTAAGCAATTTGAATTTTTAGCCATAAATATAGAAGTGGCAAAGGGTCAACAGGTCATGGTGGTGGGCTGTTACAGACCCCCCTCAGCAGGCAAGGACTCCTTGTCTTCACTAGCAAAACTTTTATCGCAACTAGACTACAAGGAAATAGTGCTGCTTGGAGATTTGAACTGGGACTGGTTAACTGCAGTGTCAGAGGATTTTAAAAACCTTTGTATCTCTTTAAATGTTACTCAGATTGTTGACAGTCCTACTCGTCCTAACATTAAGTCCCCTAATAAATCCTCCCTAATTGATCTCAGTCTAACTAATGCTCCCCATAAATACTCATCTGTGGGAGTATTTGCAAATGATCTGAGTGATCTCTGTGCTGTAGCCACAATCAGGGACACTGAGGTTCAAAAGGTTAAACCTTGCATTATCATTAAGAGAGATAAAAAACACTTTGTGGAGCAGGGTTTTGTTCATGATCTGTTTGGGTTTGATTGGGGAAAATGGATCTGTGTGCAGATGTAGAAACTGCATGGTCTTATTTTTATCTTGGTTTTATGGGGATCATTGATAGACATGCACCCCTGCGTACATTTAGAGTAAAGGGACGAGACAATCCTTGGTTTTCTGCTGAACTGTCCAGTCTCCTTCATGAGAGAAACAAGGCCTGGGCAAAGGCTAGGAAATCAGGCTCAGAGGTAGAATGGCTGCGATTTAGGCAGCTAAAAAATAGCTTCACTTCACATATCAAAAGTGCTAAATCAAAGTACTATCTGTCAGTAACCACAAAGAATCTGAATAATCCTGGAAAATTTTGGAAAGCCATTAAATCGTTATCCACCGGTGAGATCCGTAATGAGCTACCTCCGTGCCTCACCACAGCATCTGGCTCTATATCGGACAGGGCTACTATGCTAAATTGCTTTAATGAGCATTTTGTGTCCTGTGGTTCTCTATTTGATTCTGTCACTAACTCTGCTTCTGTGAACACTACAGTCTGTGACTCTGAAAAATGTGTGTTGGAAAACCCTTTTAGTTTTACTCCTTTTACTGTTGATGTTGTTCGTGAAGCTTTAACCAAGTTAGATCCTAAGAAACCGGCTGGCCCGGACAACGTAGAACCTTTCTTTTTAAAGATAGCTGCAGATTTTATTGCTCCACCTCTCACTACTCTTTTTAACCTCTCCCTCAGCACAAACACAATTCCAAAATTGTGGAAGTCAGCGTATGTCCTGCCTTTGCTAAAAGGAGGGGAGGCCACCTTATTAAATAACTATAGGCCAATCTCTAAGTTGTCAGTTCTGGCTAAGGTTCTTGAACGCTTAGTGAGTGAACAGGTAAAGGTGTTTTTATGTACAAATGACATCCTGTCTAAACATCAGTCAGGCTTCAGAAAGCAACACAGCACCATCACTGCCACAATGAAAGTGGTGAATGATGTGGCGAGTATTTTAGATAATAAGCAGAGTTGTGCAGCTCTATTTATTGACCTTTCCAAAGCGTTTGATACCGTCGATCATCGCATTTTGAAGCAGAGGCTACTCAGTATAGGCATATCCAGCCATGCAGTGGGGTGGTTTGTGAACTACCTCTCTGAAAGGTCCCAATGTGTTCACTTTGATGGGCTGTCTTCTGAGT
>NW_011355374.1:0-310 GCF_000735185.1 Notothenia coriiceps
CAGAGTTAGAGGTTATCCAGCCAGAGTTAGAAGTTTGCTAGCCAGAGTTAGAGGTTATCTAGCCAGAGTTAGAGGTTTGCGAGCCAGAGTTAGAGGTTTGCGAGCCAGAGTTAGTTGTTTGCTAGCCAGAGTTAGAGGTTTGCTAGCAAGAGTTAGCAGCGAGCCAGAGTTAGAGGTTTGCTAGCCAGAGTTAGTAGCTGGCCAGAGTTAGCTGTTTGCTAGCCAGAGTTAGCAGTTTGCTAGCCAGAGTTAGCAGCTAGCTACAGCAGATGTCTGGCTAGCCCTGTGAGACTGTATCCGAGCTTCTAGC
>NW_011355375.1:0-6649 GCF_000735185.1 Notothenia coriiceps
GGGGGGGGGATATTTGAAGAGTCTAATCAAGTGGGAAAGATTGTGCAGTCAAAGGTTCTCCAGTTTACTGAGCCAACTTCCTGTGTGTACCCTGGGGCGCCTCCTCTCTATGTTGTCCCATAAACACACACATCCTTTAGTGTCGATGGGCCTCACTCACACTGGTGCTTTATGTTTAACTCTGGGAGCACTCAGTTACACTTAGAACCACCTCAACTGATTACAGCCTTCCATTTCTATGCAAAGACAAGGAGGTGTTCGTTCACAGCCACCCCCCCCCCAAATCTGCCAATCTTCACTTATCTCTCAACCTTTATTACTACCAGGCAGCTTCCCTTGAACCCCACCCCCCTGGATACAATGTAGACAGAGCTTGTAGTTGACACTAAAAAAAACGCTGCTGGCACTAGAGGTTGGCAAGTATAGTCGCTTCTTCAGTCTTGTGCCAACTGATCTGCAAATATCTACTTCCACCTTGCCATTACCTAATTTATCTTAAGAGCAAGGAGCGTACACCACGAGCTCCAGCTGTAGGAGGCTTGAGGGGTAGGGGGGAGATAAATAGTGCTTGTATTTCAGAAATGTAGAGGAGAACCAGGCTGCAAGAGGGAGGGGAGGGTCCTGTATGTGTCTGTGCACTGTTTATGGGTCACATCGGGTACATCTCTTTTTTTAAAACCAAAAACATATTTTTCTTTATCATCAAGGTTTTTGTTGCAAAAACTACAAAAAAAAGTCTTTCAGCAGTGCACTCCGAGGCTGAGGCCCGTTTCTGTTGCTCTGCGAGCTGCCGCCTTCTCGCCCCGCCCGACCCCCTCTCCGGGCCTCGTGCGGGGAAAGCTGTATCCAGGTGGTTCGTTTTGGACCCCCAATCCTGAAGGTCGTGCCAGCAAATAAACAACAGGTCGTCTCTGCTCATCCGGCTCTGGGGACCTCACGTTTTGGCAGAAATAGGGTCACACCTCAAGTTTGGTACCAAGTCTTAAAACGTACGGGATTTTGCCCTCTTCCAGAGTCGCGTTAGACTCGCATCATTCAAGAAAACAATCACTATTGCCTGTGTTTGTTTGTTCCATAAACCTGCATTTATTCCACACTGGACTTGAATCGAGCAACTGGCATCGGGAGTGGGAAAGAGTGGGAGGGCGGGTCATTGGGAAGGAGGTCCAGTCTCAGATGTGCCCTGGATTTCTTTTGGGCGCAGCACCAGCACTGAGAGCCCCTCCCACCCCCCTCGCCTGCATTCTTATCTACCGTTCTAGTGTTGAAAATCAGATGCGCTCCCTTTTTTAAAGTCACAGGGACTCGAAGGCAACTGGAGCTTAAGCAAAATCTGCTTCTCAATCATTGATAAGACAAGGCTCTGGGACAGGGGCCCCAAAAAGAGTTGAGTTAGCAAATCACTCTTTTAGAAACAAACCAAGGCCTGAGTTGAATATGCACATGCTAGTCCGTATACAGAATACAACCATGAGTACATAATGGGTGTATGTGTGTGTATGGCTAGATCTCTCGGTTTTCCATTTGGCCTAAGCCCCCAACCCCGCCCTGGCTTTTGGCTCTATGTATCCTCCTCAACATTATATTTCCCAGAAGACAAGATCATAAACATATCAGAGTAATACAAAATAATGAAAACGAATACTTGAATCAAAAGAAGCGCCAATAATGTAATGTGAACACTTTTTGTAGTGATTTTTTGTCTCATTCATACACTTCAGAGATTTTTGATAGCATCGGTTCAGAGTGAATTCAATTTGAAATGCGAGTGTTGTTTAAAACAAAGATGGATATAAAGGCAAATTCACGTCTGTCGTATTTGAGTGTTTGCACAAGGCTGCTTGTATTGTATGTTGAATGAATGTTTAGCGTGTGAGGTGAAAATATGTGAGAGCTCGTGATTACAGCGGAGGAATTTCCGCCTCGTGTTTCTTTTCAATTCAGTATACTTTTGTTGTTTTGTTTTTTTTGCTTGTCAAAAAATATATTCTGATGTTAATTGTTACTAGCCTCTAGCGTTGCACTGAGTGTCGGCCTCACCCCTCATCCAGCTAAACGAACAACATGATACAAGTACTGAGGGGAGACGGGGACAGTTCATGTGTAAATGTTTACTCAAGGACTAAAATAAGTGTGTTTTTAAAAATGTAATGTTTATCTACCTTAGTGGCTTTCATTGTGGAATAATCCAAGAAAGTATGGATCATAATTGAGTATTGCACCATTTTTTTTTTTGGACTTTAAACCTAAAAAAAGAAACAAGTAAAGAAAAAAAAATCACATGTATAAAAAATGCAGCAAAAAAAGTATTTTGCAGACCTGTGGCCATAGATTGGGGTAGAAGGACTTCAGCTCTCCCAAATCTGAGCAAGGGAGAGAGTGAAGGAGCGACATCAGACTGAGCCTTGGCTTCTAGGGCTCACTTCAGAGGTGCCTACCTTTTTGGTTTGTTAGCTTTCGTTCTGTTATCACTTATGTTCACTCATGTTGTCATTTTTTTTCTCTCCTGCAAGGCCACTGACGGTTTACAAACACTTTGTTTTTTTCTGGAGTTAAAAAAAAAAAAAAAAAAAAAAAATCGCAACGCAAAGGAATGAAACCATGGGAATGTTGGAGAAAGAAAAAAAAAAGGACAAATGCTTCCAATTTTTAGAAAAGTGCAACACCTCAAAGAATGAAGATTTGTTGTGATACTTTCAGAACTCTGGGATCGAACAGTGTTGTCTCGTTCTGTTTCACCTTCTCTGTGTTAATGTTGATTTCATCTGAAGCCTGTATGTTTTATGTTGATTATATATATTTTTCCTTTTTATATAAGAAAAACGAAAAGAAAAAAAGACATAATTGCTCACTATCTTGCACACACACGGAAAAGTGGATCTTGTCTCAGGAAGGCCAGGGTTCCAGAGTACCAACTCCATGCCATTTTAATGTACATTTTTATGATGAAAAGAATAAAATAAAATAAAAAAGGATGATTTAAAAGAAACAATTCTAAGCACTGAAAGTTATGGATTTCAGAAGAAGAGAAAATACCTTTTGTTTCTAAATCCGTAGCAGTTACATAATAACCAAATAATGGACTTTAAATGAAAATGGAGTGCTTTATATATAAATCTATATATTAAAATTGCTTTACATTTAAAAAGAAAAAAGGTCAATGATTTTGATTGTTAAAAAAAAGAAGGAGAGACCGTGAATAACATGCAAAATGCTGTATGTTTGAATCTTTATTGTGTTTTCTTAATGAGGTCCCGTCCTGACTGAATCAGGAACATTGTGCATTACTCTTTCTCATTCTCCCACAGCGGGTATTATTAATAGATAAATCAGACTTTTGTGGAACATTTTTCACATTTTGGAGGATGTTTGTAAAACATGAGCTGGTTGTTAAGGATCATGAAACTATGCACAAGTGTTTGTGGGGGAGGGGGGGGGGTGGAAGATGGGGATTTTATGGCCTAGTGGCTGATCTATTGCAGGGGTTTTTGGGATCCAATGTGTTTGTATTTGTCTTTTAAGGGGGTGGAGGGGGGGTGGAGAGGTGACTCGTGTATAGCCCTCCACCTCCAGCTTCCTTCCCCTGATTCAGATTGACCTAGCGCTACATCGCCATGCTGTGTATTCCTAAAACCAATGAGCGTCTCACTCTTTAGCACTGTGGGATTCTAGCCTGTCACCCTCAAGGGGTTTTCTCAGTTTTAAAGGTTTTTGTTTTTTAGGGTGGGGTGGGGGATATGGGATTAGGGCTGCTTTATTTTCTTTCTTCATGTTTTTTTTTGCCTTTTGAAATATTAAGTAAAAATGTCTGTACTGAGATTTAATGAAAAGTCAGTGGCTTGTAATGTTTTTTTTTTTCTCTCTGTATATCTCTTTCTCCTCATAGAATGTGATTGTTAAATGACATGCACCGAGACAAATGTTTTCATGAACTATGGAGCTTCTTTCAAATATTAATAAAATAGCATTTTTTTCTTGGCTGTTAAAAACGTCCTATTTGTCGTTTGTCGCTGTTCCACCAAACTGAGACTTTTCTTACTTCCTGGATGAGAAGAAGCCTCTCACTCTCATATCAAAGGCAGTACAGAGCTGATGTCACTTCCTGTGAATCGTTGCTGCACCATGAGTTCCAGAAGTCACGCTCTGAGGACGAGCTGTCTGGGACATGCGTAGTAGTTGTCCTGTGGTTGTCGGAGGTTTGGGTTTGCGTACACAGGGTAGTCTGCTTCCTCCCGCTGTGAGGGCGTCTCTAAGTTATTTTCAGCGCTCTGCTGCTTCCTGGTCATTTCCTCATAGATAGGAACCGGAGGTTGTGGTCTGTGATGATACCTCGCCTTCACCTACAACACATAACATTATTCTTTACTATTAGACATTAATTAATCTTCACGTCATAATTTAGTCTTTGTAGTGAGTTATTATGCTGAAGGCCTTAAGTTGAAAATGGTTGTCTTGATAAAATTGTCAAAATCTGAAAATTGGAGAGAAAAAAAACCTATGGGCAGGATGTAACAATTAAATCCAACTGTGTCTCACGTCATGATTAGCGGTACTTGGATGGGGATTGGAGACCCCTGTTCTAAGCTATACAGTACATTAGACAGCAACGCATAAATAACATGATATAGGGAGTGGACAAATTAAAAATGAACACTCTTATTGCAAAGAAATCTCTGATAAGGTAAAGCCTATATTGTTTTTAATACAACCTGTAGATGTGTTGATTAACCATGATGGTATTTGTGAGGCTGTAGTTTGTTACCAAGTTCCCATGCAGTATATGTATGTCAGTAAGTAATAGAGTAATTATAAGATATATACTTTTTTACATAAATTGCCTTGAAAACTGTAAATGTTTTTCTCTATTAAAGCTTGAGACATTGCTATTGAGCTTAATATGACTCCTTCTGTTTTAGTAGTTTTGATTTGTTCCTGTATTAAAAGCTAATGCGTCCATTTGCACATTTGTTGGACATTAGGAGGGAGATGACACAGGAGCATTGTAGCTTCACAACAAAACCTCATACATTTTCAAGTGTAATCAGTATCCTGCTCAGTGAAGCTGAACTGTAAATACTCACACATTTGTCTACGGCCAGCCAGCTGATTGTGAGCAGAAGAAGCCCCGCTACTGTGAAGATGGTGAAGACCAGAGGAGGGTAGCTGGGAGAGCACTGGCATGACCTTCCTGCATCACAAACACACCAAAACACATTAATATCTGCACGGAAGGATTTAGATGAACTGCAAGAGTGTCACGTGAGATGTTTGATGCACATACCTGTCCCTTCAACCAACAAGAAAACATGATGGGCGCTGAGGAGGATCTGATCCAACCTGCTGTCCTCAGTGTAGCTCAGCTCCCACATGTAGAGCCCAGTGTCGCTGCGCTGTAACTGGGACACGGTCACATTAACCTGCGGGGACTCCAGACCTCCATGGAGCTGCACACGCCCCCTGTGCCCCGGGGAGACCCTGAGCTCCCCCCCAACAGCCAGGGACAGCAGGGTGGTCTGGCTGTGGGCGCTGCGGTGGTAAAGGTGGAGGCCCGTCAGGCGGCCGGCCCCCGGCTGGGGGGAGCAGGAGAGCTCCAGAGACTGGCTCTCCATCAGCTGCTGGAGGATCAACTCTGCAGAGGCTGGGGAGAGCAATAACTGTTAGAATACACATGCAGGTTATAAGTAGTCATTATAGAAGCTGTAATGAATGTTGGTCAGGTCATCACTTTGACAACTGTTGGATGTATTACCATGGTGTTTTTGTATGTCATGGTCCCCAGAGGATTAATCATACAGAATTTGGTGACCTTTTACTTCTCATACAGTGCCATGATGAGAGATCATTTTGAGTGATTTCTAAAAAACGATTGGATGTGTTGCCATAAAATTTGGCATAGTCATTTTCCCCTTATGAGAACGTGTTATCATTTTGGTCATTACCCTGTAAAGCCGGCAGAGACAAACCCAGAAACTACACAATAACAGTCACGTAAATATCTTTGATTAGTGCAAGACTGTCCATAGCAGCGTAAAAAAGTGTCTATCTCACCCTCCCTGACCAAACTTCAGTGTAATACTTATAGCTTAATACTAGCAACACGATTATTTTAATGATTGTTTAGTAAGGAATGTGTATACAACATAAACATTAAAGAAACAAGGATGTTTAGTCTTCACTGTTAATACCTAACATGGCTCTAAACAAAGCCACACAACTGGTCTGATTGAACATCCCCGTAAATAAAAACAGATTACACTGTATGAACATTACATGTTGATGTCAGCTGTCAGGATAGACACATATCAGTTTTTGAAAGAGGAAAATAAAATGTGAATTTCTCCTACCTTCAAAAAGCTGAATGAAAATAAGAATGCATGCCAAGCTCGTCTTCATGGCCTTTTCAGTTATGAACTCACTAATAAATACTAAAGCTGACTCACATTGCACTCCTCCTCTTTCCTTCAGTCTTTGTGAGGTTTTGTGGACAGCCTCACTTTATTTATTGTTCTTCACCTCTGAGCAGGAAGGGGAAATCAAAGCAAGAACAGCCGTTGAAACGTTGCAGTTGGTTTTGCACACACTGATGTTTAACTTAATTTCTGAACTGAATCAGACTCATCCACTGGATTAACACCACTAATGTGTAACA
>NW_011355376.1:0-2607 GCF_000735185.1 Notothenia coriiceps
CTGCAAACTATTTCCAGTGTTGTGAAATTGGCTGCGGTAGAACATTTAACTACATGCGATCTTTCCGAAGACACTTACAGCAGCATGAAAATGTTGAGGAGGTGCTTGGTGTACCCGCTCAAGATCCAGTCCAGCCTGAGTTCCTTAATGCTGAAGGCAAGCCAGCAGAGGAAGTTGAGGAGTGGGATGAGATTGAGCCAGAGGGCATTACTGATCGGGTAGCACATTTTTTAGCTAATTTGAGGTCTGTGCCTTCGCAAACATTGTCCGGCATTCATTTTTTTGTTGAGCAAACCTCTAGTTTAATCTCTGACATTGTGTGTCTGCAATCAAGGACTTTGGCAGTTTTCAGTAGTTTGGGACATAATCAAATCCCAGAGGTAGACCAACTAATGGTGGAGTTCCAAGACTGTGCTGAGCCCTTCCGAGATCTAGACACTGAGTATAAACAGAAGCAGTATTTTGTCAAATCAGGAGGCTTCATTGAACCAGTCGAGGAGACTTTCCGTCATGACGAGGTTTCCTACGTCCAGAGAAGGGACTCTGCCACCGGCACTGTGAAACAAGTCGCGGTTCCTGACACGTTTCAACGTGTTCCACTTACACGCCTTCTAGGACAGGTCCTTGAAATGCCTGGCATCCTACAGGCAATGCTTGATTGGCAGCAAAGAGATGGTGGAGTCCTTCAGGATGTCTTTGATGGGGAGTTTTGCAAAACACACCCACTGTTCCTGAAAGAGACGTCCATTCCAATTATTTTGTACAATGATGACTGTGAAACAGTCAACCCTCTAGCATCAAAGACTGGGACACACAAGCTAGGCTTCATTTACCTTCTGATTAAGATCTTGCCGCCAGATCTGCTCTCAAGTTTACGGTTGCACTTCCTGTGTGCAGTATAATCAGATGATGCAAAAACATATGGTCTTGATGATGTCCTGCACCCCATTGTTGCAGAGCTGCAGTTTCTAGAGAAAGAAGGCATCCCTGTTGACACCCCTACTTTTCAAAGCTTTGTTAAGTTCTCGCTTGTCCAAGTAGTGGGGGACAACTTAGGCTTAAATGCCATCCTCGGTTATACCGAAAGTTTCTCTGCTAACCATATGTGCCTCTGGTGCAGAGTGCATAAACGTGTCTCGGAGCAGCATACATTGGAAGATCCAGCACAGCTGCGTAATATACACACCCATCAGGCAGATCTGGAACTCGCAAGCCTTTCAGAGACAGGGTTGAAGAGAGACAGCAAGCTCAACAACCTCTCTTTTTATCATGTAACTGACAATGTGGCACCAGACATTATGCATGACATTTTAGAAGGAGTAGGCCCCCTTGAGATCAAGCTCATCTTGAATACTCTGATTGAGCAAAAACTTGTCACACTTGACCAAATCAACTTCAGACTCACAAGCTTCGATTACGGCTTTTGTGACAAGGCTAACAAGCCCTCTCTGATTAGCAAGAATGATCTTAGCAGACCGGAAGGGGCCATGCGACAGTCAGCAGCTCAAACGTGGTGCCTTATTAGGCTACTGCCCACCATGATTGGGGACCTGATCCCCCGAGGGAAATGAGGAGTGAGAACTCCTCCTACTCTTACTACTGTGCATAGAGTTCATCTTCTCTCCCTCTATTACCATCGCAGCAACACTGTTTTTGACCAAGATCATTGAGGAGCATCACTCCCTCTTCCTTGAACTTTTTCCTCAATTATAATTAGAAAAATGGGACCCTTGATGCACTTTTGGGCAATGCGGTTTGAAGCAAAACACAACTTCTTCAAACGTGTGAGTCACATCACATGCAATTTCCGCAATATTTGCAAGACAATGGCGTATCGGCATCAGATGCACCTATATTATAATTTTCTATCTGGCACCGTGTTGACTCACACTACGGAGGTCGGCCCAGGGTCCACCACCTTTCTGTCCTCCATAGACGGATTTAAAGAAATCCAAAAGGATCTAACAGATTTTCCTGTTTTCAGTGAGGTTTTGGAGCCAGCCTGGGTGACCTTCAAGGGCACTAAATACAGACCAGGCATGACAGTATTCCTCTCCTACGACCCATATGGTGAACCCCAGTTTGGGCTTATAAAATCCATAATACTTCTGGGTCAAATGACAAACACATCAACAACTTAAGTTTGTTATACAGAAGTGGGAAACAAACGGTTTTGAACGGCACTTTCATGCATATAGTGTGACCCAGACTCAAACTTTGGCAGCTGTTGATCCAAGTAAACTACTTGATCATCATTCATTACATGCTGTGAAATCATACAGAGAACATGATGACTGTTTATACATCTCCCTTCGCTATAGAGTATTTTAGAATAAATCAGCTGACAGCGTGGTGGTGGGGGGGGGCATTAGAGTTTTAGATTAGTACAAGCTGGGGTTGATGGAGGGTGAAAAATATTAAGTAGAGCTAGGGTAGGGGGGTGAAGAGTTTCAGTGGAGACTAGGTGTGGGGGGCTGCTTTAAAGTTTACACAGCTCACTATCTGTTAAACTGAGTTTAAGAGTTAAACAAGCTTCAATAGAGCTGTGGGGTTTAAAGCTTCAGAGTGCTGTAAATAATCGCCCTGCACAGGTTGGCCACAATGTGT
>NW_011355377.1:0-2191 GCF_000735185.1 Notothenia coriiceps
GGGGGGGGGGGGGGTCCCATCATAATAGAATCACTTTTGAGAGTGAAGCTAAAACTTCAAAGATTACATTCAAATGTTAAATCATCTTGTGTTTACAGTTACCATTGGGTATGGCATTGCAATACATCGTGTGTGTTATCACTCAGGTGGAATTATTAATGACTGGGTTCCTTGTGTACTCACTACCAAGGATTGTGTGTATGTGTGTGTGTTCATTGGGCTGTATTTGCATGTGTGTGTTTTTGTGTGCCCCTACATGAAAGTACATGATCAGAATCATCCCCGTGAACCAAAGTATGTTGTAAACCGCCAGTGATAGTCGACAATGGCAAGCTGTGTCTTGCAGTGAGAGAGGAGAGGGGTGAGAACGAGCTGCCTCACACACATGTGTCTGGAGTCTTGGAAACACTTCAAGAAATCCTTATTTGTGAAAGATTGATGTGTTCATCCTCACAAAGCTCCTGTTTGAGTAGAGAAGAGGTTCATGCAAACTATTGTGGCTCCTGAATACACTGGCAAACATGCTGTGATGCATTTGAGCACTGTAGGCATCAGATGTTGACCACAAAATAACACAAGGAGACATATCCTGCCTAGAGATAAGAGAAACTTTACCAATGTCATGGAACTGACTTTAAGAAACGGTTCAACATTGCAGAAAACATGCTAACTTAAATCCCTTTTTTAAATTCTCCTTTCTATGTGTTAGGTAGTAAGAGTGTTAGCCTAGCTTAGCATAAAGACTTTGGACAGTGGGAAATTACTAACCTGGCTCTTTCCAAAGTTCAAAATACCCTTTCCAATACATGAATCTCAATCATTTACAGATTTGTTTTTCTTTTGGCATCATGCCTTTATTAGATAGAGAGATGACAAGGGAGAGAGATGATAGGTCCCCAACAGAACTCAAATCAGGGATTTTGCAGGTCATGGGGGGTGTCCTATCCCCTAAAGTAGAATTTACTTCAAGGTGCAGCAAAATGTGGCAAAGTGCGGCCACGTACAGTGTGGCCAAGTTTGGAAAAGTGTGGCAAAGTGTGTAAAAGTGTAGCAAAGTGTGAAAAGGGCGGCTTGCTCAGAGCTGCATACTATTTCTATTCAAATCTGTGAGAGTGTGCTGATCTTAGTTATTATAATTTATTTAAAATGACATCCAACCTCCCCAACTTTCCCTTAGTAAGAACTTGGAAACTCTAAGTGTTGATACTGGGACCTTGAGAATTAGCTGCTTCCCTTTAATTAAGAAAAACGATTATGAAGCTGTGCAAATAAAAAGTATGCTCAAATGGATATGGCTTGTTGTCAAATACCTATGCAGTTTTCAAAGACCACCTAACAAGCCTACTGCATGTGTTGTTTTCTTACAAATAAAACTACAGTACAGAGCAAAATAATATATTGCATATCTTCATGTAAAGCAACAATGTGTGCAAATGGGTCAGCAGTATAATATAATTGTGCTAATTGTAATGCAAATCAGCTTCCTTCAATTATCAATACTATTGGAGCGATCTTCCTGAACTGGATAAAATAAGAATGAAGTTATCTCGTTCACAACTGGCACAGGAATATTTTTGGTTTTGTCAATGTTTGGTTGCCATGGAGCTGTGACTGTGATGCTGATCTGTCTCATTCCACAGTCATTTGAGAACCTTAGTCTACTCTCTTAACACTGTAAGGAAACCACAAAACCAAGGAAGGTAAAAGGAAACAAAGTAAGGGGTCAGGAATGAGGGCTGGAAGGAATTTAGGGATGTGAAAGAGAGCTGCTGAGCTCCAGCACAACAACAGGCCTGGTGACTCATCCGTCTCTCTCTCCCCCCTCAGGGACCTGCGGCATGCCATCACTTTATATAGAAATCTCTCTCCCTCTCTCTCTCTTCTCCCATGTCTCTGATTAAAGGGGACGAGTGGAAAATAGGAGGAGAGTAGGGAGTTCTCTCCCCAGAGTTTTATGCTGTGTGTGACCATCACACTCTTTCCCATGGCACTCACATGAGAAATTAAATGTGCTGAACACACATACACACACACACACATACACACACACACACACACACACACACACACACACACACACACACACACACACACACACACACACACACACACACACACGCTCTTCTGTTACAATAAAATACTTTCAACGCAAATCCTTATGGCTCATTTGAGTTGATTCTAAGTGAACGGG
>NW_011355378.1:0-1659 GCF_000735185.1 Notothenia coriiceps
TCCCGTATCTCCCTCTTTCTCTCTGTGTATGTGTATGTGTGTGTGTGTGTGTGTGTGTGTGTGTGTGTGTGTGTGTGTGTGTGTGTGTGTGTGTGTGTGTGTGTGTGTGTGTGTTTACTTTCTCTCTTTTCTTACTCTCTCTCTCCATCCATTTCCCTTAACCCCCCATCCCCTTTGCAGCTGACTGAAGGTGCGTTTGATGAATCTCACCGCTAGGTGAACCGTCTAAGATAAGATGATACACAGACACGGGGCATCTTTGTATCATATTCTGTCACTCAGGTGGTCTGCTTCTCTCTTTTATCCCCCGCCCAGCCCTCTTTCAATACCTCTTCAGAGAAGTAAGAACAGCATAGGGGGGTGGGAAATGTTGGCAAGGCCTGTCTCCATATAAAAAGCTTGAGCCTATAGCCTCTCCATAAAATGGTATACTGTACACTCCATGAACTACTACTTACCGCATGGCTGTATATAGAAGATACTGAATCATGATTAGCCAACGCCTCATGTTGCCTCTCCAAGAGAGAGAAAGAAGGAGATAATGAGAGAGAATAACAGACAAAGAAAGGAAAAGGGGGACAGTGTTTTGCTGGGAATCATGCAGTCGTTCAGCAGTATGTAAGCAGCATGGTGTCCTCCATCTCACTCTCCCTGCTTATTTTTGCCAAAGTGCTGCTTCTTTGATCAAGCCAACATCACAGAGAAGAAGACGGGCACCCAGACATTGAGAGGGGGTTAATATTGGAACACAATTGACGGCTTGTCACTTTTAGCTCCGAGGCACCAACATCGACATAGTTAGTTAGGTGCTTAAGAGGGAGGTAGAGGGGGGTAACACACCCACACACACACCTCCGAGAGCTTTTTCTGTGCTAAATAAATAACAAGCGACGATGTAAATTGGTGTTTTCCTGAAGTGTGTGGCTGCCTCTGGGATGTATTTTTCATGTCAAGACATTTTAGAGTGGTTTAGGAGTGCAACGTGTTCGGATAATGAATTTAACCCTGCAAACACACAGTTGTGCTCATACACACGAGGAAGGAAGTAGAATTTTCACCTGACCACAGGTGCATTGCAGCTTTAATGCAAGGCACATTCAAGGCTGACTTCAGCCCCCACCTCCCTCTCAGCGCTATTGTTCTAAACTCACCCGGGCCCAGGGAGGTGCCAGGGGTGACACCAGCCTTTAACCGCACACCAGCAGACACACGGTGGGAGAGGAAAGCTCATTGTTGGCTGACTGATCTCCAGCCTCACGCTGACAAGCCCCCTCATGTTCGCTAGATTTGTTTTTGTTGTGTTCGCTCCCGGTAAACACTTGCCTCTCAAAACAGGCAGCTCCTACCTCTGTCAACACAACACTCACTCGCACTGTACTCCCCGTCACACGGAGCTGTACACACACTGCAGAGATGTATGTACGAGCTAAATGGATGTACTCAAAAGGCTGCTTAAATGCATATAAGGGCTGTTAAAGCGGTGTTCATGGGAGCCATTTGCATAGTGTTCACTGCACTCTCTGCCTCCTGTCTCCTGCCCATACACACACATTCACGAGCTACACTTTTCCCCCTTGAATACCCTCAACATTTCCTGACTAAAGGAACAAAATGAAAGAAGGTTGATTGAGGCAAAACAAGGAAGGTTGTTTTTTTTTT
>NW_011355380.1:0-2094 GCF_000735185.1 Notothenia coriiceps
TGTGTGTGTGTGTGTGTGTGTGTGTGTGTGTGTGTGTGTGTGTGTGTGTGTGTGTGTGTGTGTGTGTGTGTGTGTGTGTGATCTTCAGGCTCTGCAGTGAGTTCATAGGCAGTATGAAGCCTCTGTGAGTCCGAGTGGACTCTGTTAAGGTGACAGTTAGCCGGCGGTCTGCTCTTTGCCGCTGTTCTTTGTTAAAGGTCCCATGTCATGGCCATTTGTACTGACCATAATTCCATTGTTGAGGTCTACTAGAATAGATTTACATTGTTCAATGTTCCAAACTCACATTGGTTTCTCATACAGCATCTCTGTATAGTATGTGTATTCACTCTCTGTCCTAAACGGCTTGTTGGAGCTCCTGCCCCCCCTCTCCCTGTGAGCCCACTGTGCTCTGATGTGTGTTTATGTGTTGCAACGGCGTTTGTTAGCAACCAGAAAAGGACACCATTAAGGACGAAGATGAGAATGCTGCGTGGGGTCTGGGTGCCGTGTTGGCGGGACGTTGCGGGGCTCGCTGCTCCGCCCTTTGAGGCTTGAGGAGCGGACAGTGTGAGTTGGATTACTGGTGTCGTTTCCTGGTTACTGCGTGGGGTCTGCGAGACATTGAGACACCGCAGAACTCAGCCTGAACTCAGCCTGAGCACACACACACACACTCACAGCCTGGAAATCCGCGGAGCCGCGGCTGAGAAAAGATAAGGCTGAGTGAGTGTGTGTGTGTGAGGAGCTCGTCACTATGACCGGGAAGACAAAAATGGAAAAAGAGAAATGTCCAACGAGGCGTTCTGGGGCAGAATAGACAGTTATTTTCTGTGTTAGAGTTTTACTCGCTACAGGGTGTACTTTGAGGGTTTGTGACTCTGCAGACCGTTTACATGCAGAAAAACCTTCATAACACACAAGGGGAGGGGTAATAGCCAGAAAAGCATGACATGGGACCTTTAAGGAAACAGATCAGGGCATCTGATTCCTCTCTGATTTCCTCACATTGTTTCACTGCTGAGATGCACAGTACTGTATTTAATATTAAATAGAATACTTTATTTTTCATTTGAGAAATGTGGTTTTGTGACGGTTGCCCCATTGTACTCCTTTGTTAACCTCTGTAACATAGTGACTTAACTTTGTCACACTTGTGCTTCTATTGGCTAGCGCTCCAACACATTGAACATGATAGGCTAAGGGGTTAGACATCTGTAAGCAGTTGACCAATCACGAGCAGACTGGGCTCTGGTTTCCGACAGAGGGTGAAAAGAGGTGAAGCAGCACAGGTAGTATGAGACAAATAAAGAGCTTTTTGAACATTAAAGCGAGGAAACATAATAGAGACACAAAATACAAATATGAACCTGAAAAGGATCCTTTTAAAGTAAGAATGTTCAATTTACAAAATATAACTTAATTAAGATATTTATACAAACGTAATTGGTACAATGTCCAATGAAAGATGAAATAAAATAGAATACAAATATTTGCATGCAAACATAGAAGGTTAAAGAAAAGAAGTGCACATTCTCCTACATTAAACATGTATGACAATATACAGTGATGTTTCAGTTTTCAATACATTAGTGCTGCTACACTGGTTTCTGTTTTGCTGTTGAAGCTTTCAAACCATTTTATTTCAAGTCATGACTGTTATTCACTTTACCAAGATCAAAAAGGTGCTATCACAACTTAATATAATATTAATTATAATGTGCTCTTAAATAAAAATTTGATTGAAAACATGATTCTTACTTCTCCAAATGTATTTTTGACAAAAAAGCTTTGTACAGATGGGTGAACTTTGGCCTTGTTTTATACCAACGGCTCACAGAGGACCTTATAGAGACACAGAGGATACATGTTTGCTGTTGGATACTTTCCTAATTCGATTTGCCTTCCAGGGAAATCTGTCTGAAAATCTATGCTTTAAGGTCCCATTTCAAACTGGCCACACACACATACACACACACACACACACACACACACACACACACACACACACACACACACACACACACACACACACACACACACACACACACACACACACACACACACACATATCTCTCTCACAAACACAGAGACACACACTCTCTCTCTCTCTCT
>NW_011355381.1:0-4486 GCF_000735185.1 Notothenia coriiceps
ATTTAGAAAACACACATTTTAAAGGTGTTTCGCCTGCCGTCTGTCTGCAGACTAGTCAAAGCATTAATTCATGGTTTTTACTAACCGGTATCAGCAGGTAGTTCGGGATCATTTTGAAACGTTTATTACAATTAAATCAAGTTGTTTGAATGACGTGAGTAAACACAGCTGATGAAACTCCAGCGATTAGAGCGATGTGAATATTCGCCTCGCGTCCAGTGTGAACGCAGCATAATGCAGTATGAAGTGATTCTGACTAATACAACATGAGTCAAAGCCTTATGGGCAACATGTAGGTTTCTCAGGTATTTTCCTGGTGACTTGCACGACATGTCCTTTCTGAAGTTTTTAATAAGTTGAACTGTTCGTGTTCAGGTGGAGAAAAGAAAGGAAGTGAAGATCTCCTACACGTCCAAGGTGTTCCTGAACCAAGAGGCGAAACAGAGCAACGCCAACGGAGACACGACCAAAGAGGAAGTGACGACCATCAGGAACCAGAAGACAAAGAGATCCACCAGGTGAGTTTACTCAGTTTCATTAATGACTGGAGGTAACGGTGAAATCACAACTGCTTTTGAACCAGAACAGCAGAAGATAGACAGAAGATATGATCATACTTGCCAACCTTTAGACCTCAGAAATCGGGAGCATTTCAAAATGGGGGGGGGGTGCTAGTGGATCGCCGGAGCTGTTAGATTAACATTAACATGCTTATTGTATTTGTAAGTGCACTGCCTTGTGGCCTGTAGCACCGTCCTTGATGGAGCATATGTGTGGGCTGGACCTGTATTCTACAGGAAAGGAGTGAGCAGAGAGTAGAGTAGTTGTCGATTCTTGTTCTGTTTTCTGTGAATATCTTCCTCACCCTCTCAGACTTTGAGTTGCGCGCGCTACTAAAGAGACGTGTTACCATGGAAACCAAACAATGCTGCACCTGTATTAAAGTCCGAGTGGAAACAGTCGTGTGTAAATCTGATTTTGTCAGAAATCGGGAGAAATGCGGGAGAAATATGACCCCGGGAGGAAACCGGGAGAGGGCAATGAAATCGGGAGTCTCCCGCGAAAATCGGGAGGGTTGACAAGTATGGATATGAGTACTTAGAAAGGCAGAATGTACTTTCTTTAGTTTTTTGCATTTAACTTATTTAATATATAAATATATACATAGTACAAGAAAAGGAGGAAGTGAGTTATCAAATGACATCGTTTTTGGTCAAAGATGTCAAATCTTATGGTGAAATAGAATAATGATCACTCTACAGTTTGCATCAACACTACAGTATATAATCATTTTTAGAAATAAACAAAAACTATGAAAGATACATTTTTAACACATTAATCTAACATGCTTATTTTATACATATTTTATTGCATTTCTCTTTTTCTGTGATTATTTTATTCCAATTATTTTTATTTTTTTATCCTCTTCATTTCTGAATTTTGTATTTATTTTTCTTGTTTTATTCTTATTTTATCTGTATTTAAAAGTTTGATTGATTCATTGATTGTGTAATCCGTATGAAACATATTCGTAAATATCCCTTAGAATTTCCGACACAACTTCGACAACAAATGTTTTCCCGCATGGTTTATAAATGTTTTTTTAATATATTTTTGCAGCAGATCTGAAGAGGAGGTGGAGGCGGGTCAGGAGCTGACAGAGCTGAAGATGAAGAGGGAGGAGAGGCGTAGAGTCCGTGAGGAAGAGGAGCGTCGCAGGGAGGAAGAGGAGCATCAGAAGCTGGCCAAAGAGGAGGTGAAGAAGAGTCCTTTTGGTTCAAAAAGATTTACAATAGATACTTCTTCTCTGATGGCTCCCACAGGATGGCTGACATCCACCTGGATCCATCTTCTTCTGACTTAGAGACACATGTTCAAGCATCTGGACTACCTGTGTTGCAAATGTGTCTTTTCTATTTCTATTAGGATCTTCCAGGAGAGCTAAAGCCAAATGTACGGATAGTTTAATATTTCTCCCTGGTTGCTATCAGATAGTTTCAAATAATTTGTTTTGTTTTGTTTTGTTTTGATATACTTTATTAATCCCTGTGGGGAAATTGTTTCTCTGCATTTGACCCATCCTAGTGTTAGGAGCAGTGGGCTGCCATTATGTACGGCGCCCGGGGAGCAGTGTAGGGAACGGTGCCTTGCTCAGGGACACCTCGGTAGCACTTAATAATAATAATAATAATGCATTTATTTTATAAGGCACTGTTTTTAACCTTGTTGTACGGCGACCTTGAGTGCCTTGAAAGGCGCCTTATAAAATAAATGCATTATTATTATTATTATTAAGTGCTACCGAGGTGTCCCTGAGCAAGGCACCGTTCCCTACACTGCTCCCCGGGCGCCGTACANAGACCTCTTTTTTATAGGATTTTAGTCGACCTATTCTATTTAATTTTGTTTCCTTTCTGGCATCATGTGAAGCATTGTCCCCCAAAAGCAAACCAGATATTAATCCTACACTGGACAAATATGATATTGAAGCCAATGAAGATTGCAGCCAATAAAGAAACTACAAAGTTGTCATGACTGTGCGGGAAACTTCTGAAGCAATTGGAGTCGGGACTCAGAGAGACACGAGGAGAGCTTGAGCTTTGATGGCAAACACTGACGGTTTATTTGGAGCTTCGGCCAGAGAATTCACAAGACATGTCACGGGCCACGATCTGACCACACGGTTGAGATGCCACAATCAATTCTGAAGAAATCTACCCCAGACCCATGTATTTACACCACACCAACACTATGTGCAATATACTGTAAGTTCCATCACTGCAATACACTCGCTGCTATATATATAACTATGTGCAATATTAAATCATATTATTATTATTGGTATTATTAATAATACTATGATAAAGTGCAATTACGTAACTGCCACTACGTTTTAATTTTTGCACTATAACTACTAAATACTAATAATAATAATTGCATTGATTGTGTGACTTTCTATGTTTCTACATTTCATGTTTCCTGTGGATGTTTAATTGCTCTTTTTGCTGCTGTGTTTATTGTGTTTTGTTACTCTGGCACAACAATTTCCTTCGGGATAAATAAAGTCTTATCTTATCTTAACTCATGGTGCGATTGTGTCTTTAAATTTTAAATAATCTAAAATGAGAAAGGTGCAGAACACACATGCGGTGCCATGCTCACATTCGAATCAGTGATTGTCGTCAAAATACAAAAACAAAGTTCCAAAATTGAACTTTTACACCGGATTAAAAACTGTAATTTCGCAGGACTTTGCTGACAATGCATTTAAAAGCACAGCTGGAATCCAACACACACCAAAAACCAATCAGTGAGTTCATAGCATGCTTCACACACACACACACACACACACACACACACACACACACACACACACACACACACACACACACACACACACACACACACACAACACACGCTGAGCCTGAACCCATCAGCTGTAAAGATAACACACAGTTCAAATGTCACAGGGATTGTTTGCACCCGTCTGCAGTCAGTCATCTGTTTTAGGGAAGGCAACACGATAAAGTCCTTCCTCCAGAGTAACTTCTCATAACCCAGAGAGTTGCTGTGATCTAGAGTCATCAGCTTAATTGAAAACCTACCCAGTTGACATCATGACAAAGAGCCACAATCAAACCTCTCATTCTCTCAGAGAGTTCCTGGGGTTTCATTTACATATTTGTATTAAAGCCCACCCACCGACTGCAACGCCGCACAGAAGACGCTAACTGATTCAGATTGTTCCCATTGACTCTCATTCGGAAAGAGACGTGTGTAAACATGTTGTGTAAATCAACCGTTCACACTATAACCCTTATTTCAATCATTTCATCCCCACCACTAAATGTTGTATCTTTGCCAAGGAGGTCACCGTTAGTACATCGTTCCTACATGAAACATCTTTTGGATTACTTAGAGTCCCTTTAACTTGTGTGTTTGAGGTTCTGCATAACTTCATGATGTTCCAAGCTTTGAAAAATGTCCTGTTGAACTTTAAGAAGCTGTAAACGTTCCTGTACATGTAGCAGAGCTTCTGTTGGTCAGCATCACTGAGCAACAGAAGCTACAGGCGATATTTACCTTGGCAGTTTTGGGGCTGAAGGGACTGAACATCTCGTCTCCGTCCACGCTGGATGAACTCTGGCTCTTCGTCCTCTCTGAAGCCTCCACCCTCCTCCTCCTCTCCGTGTCCTCCTTCATCCTCCTCCTCTCCTCCTGGGGGTCACAAAAATACACATTTAGACTACAAATCAACCCCAAACCCGGTTAAAAACAGATGCTAATCCTCCCTCTTTTAGCTCCGAGTTTGGTCTCCACCAGCTCCTAAAGGAAGTATGTTTCTCGTTAGCTGCTAAACGCTGCAACTTTTGATTTAAAACTTTAAAAACTTTGAATAAAAGTACATTTGCAACGTCATCTGGTGACCTTTCGGTGACCTTTCGCTACTTTTGGAGCTATTGCTAGCTATTATTGGAAAAGAGAG
>NW_011355382.1:0-2052 GCF_000735185.1 Notothenia coriiceps
TGTTCTACAGAGGTCTGAACTTTTCTATTTAGATAAAGTGGAAAAAGTTGTTCCAAAAAAATAACTACAAATTATTTATATTTTTTCTTTTTTTTCTTAGAGTTAATAGACACACACTTTTATGTGCAGCTGGGGAAATAAAACAATTTAAAACATTGAGGGTTGAATCTCCAATGCGTAAACTAAAACCGATTCAAAACACATTTATATGGTAAATACTTTTCACATACTTTACTGTGTATATACTGTTACTTGGCTTGCAGTAAAAGGTGGACTTTTTCTTCCGAGTTGTCAGTTGATAAAGTGTCAGCGTTTACAGCCAGCATGGCTTAGGTCTATTTTCTGCTACTTTTTTCTGTAATGAGCTCCCATGTCTACATTCTCAAAGCTGTCACTGGAAAAACCACGTTTGATCGCTGATTTCATTAAGTGCTCCCCAACTTGCCATTAGAAAACCCCCACAAGAACAATGTGTAATTCAAGCCAGCCATTGAGAGTGTCGGAGTGCATCAGTCAAGAGGAAAATGTGGGCACTAAGCACGAGAAACGACTTGCAATGTTTTGCTTTTTCAGACAATTGAAATTACGGACTCGGTTAAATTATACAATGGGCACAGCAAGAGAGATTATCATCCTAGATGGAAGATGGTTATTGTTTTTGCCTAAGAGGAGCTCTGCATTATGATAAAACAAAAAAGGAAAATAGTATTTTAGAAGGGATGTCTTTCGCGAACAAACAAAACAATCGTAAGCAGATACAATTACTGTGTAATTACTAAAAGCAAAGCACAGAGCACATATGCATAACAGTCTATTCCTGTTCAATGGGAAGCCATCTTATTACATGTCATTGATTATTTGACATTGACCTTGACATTTGTGAATGTTGCAATTTTATTTCATTTTCTTATAGGGTTTTTATCTGTATGATAAGCATATCTTCTCCTGCTCAATTAAAATACGCTAGGAAAGGAACCTGACTGTGGTCATAAAATTGGTAAGTAATTTTCAAGGACGCATGGCACATAGAAACCAATTGCACAAAGGCCATACATTGAGAAATTGGGGTGCACTTGAGAGTCAGGAAGAGGTAAAAGAAGGGTGAAAAAAAGATAAAAAAGGGAGAGAATACAAAGACTCATTGAAAAAACAAAAATGAAGGATTTGGCACAATAACTTGTCTATGCATGAGGTTAAAATAACGGTATGGAGGACACTTTGAAGGCTCTACTTGGAGCAACAAAGCTTGGCCGTTTTAGTATGCATGGTGCTTTGCAAGGGTTTAAGGGGTTCTTTGTAAACGTTGAGTGGCCCGCTATCAAGGCCTTAGCTCTGTTCCTTTATGATCAGTGTGCTTGTTCTCTTAGATAGACTAATTATGTAATGGTCTGCCCAAGTTAATGGTCTGTGGTTACAGTTGCCAAGCCCTGCTGCTTGATTCAATTATTCACTTAATATTAGTATTAGTTGATTAGTCTACCAATTAATTGGCGGAGTCAAAGTGATTGTAACTGAGACTTTTGTTCACTCGTCGAGGACCTGATATTGAACTTTAATCATGCATACAGGAGTAGGCCAACCAATTATTTATTACATGTATTCTATCAAAACAAGAGAAGTAGAAGAAGGGTTTTTTCATTCATCTGGGGGAATCCAATGGCTATGCTCTCTTTAAATGTTCCTTTCTGATAAATATGCGCCACTATTTGGTTATCTATGTTCACAAGTGTTGGGGAGTATCCAGCATATGTGTCAAAAGTTGTATGAAGCATGTTGTGGTTCTACAGGGAGCTTTGCACAATCTTCTAAATGGCCAAAATATATAGGCATTTTATTAGATGTGATAATAGTCATGGTTGAGCTGCATCAACTTTGATATTATTTTGTTTCTAATATGTCCATCTTGGGACCAATAATTGTATATGAGTGTAATGTTAAATGTGTTCAGGACACTTAAGGGACTTTCTCCCGGAAGGTTATTTCAAACATGTATTTCCTCTATAAACAAATCCACATACTTACTGCAGGTCATTTCCACCTGAAAAACCTAAA
>NW_011355383.1:0-2826 GCF_000735185.1 Notothenia coriiceps
AGTTTGCTGCGGAGCCAGCGCGAGCAGGCTCCCGTTTGCCTTTCACCCAACAACGACGCCGCGTCCACCGCTTCATGCGCGCCGTCGGAGCGAATTCGCGTCTGATCGCGTCTCTGCATTGACTTTACATGTAATCGCGCCGCCCCCAAACGTCGCATCGCGTCCGGTGTGAACGCAGCATAAGGGAGATAACGGCTGCTCAAGGTTGGTCATCTGCGTCAGAGGGCGAAGGAGGACATGCAGGGCAAATTATTCCCCAACACTAACAAACAGAACAAGATTTTAATAGATTTTAAAAATGTATAAAAAGCAACAACACAAAAGGTAAAAACCCAGCTGCTGCAAGACAAAAGTAAAAATGTTTAAAAGATAAATCTGCGACAATAACACTGACATTGAAGGTGGGTCACATGTTTTTTCATACAAGTTCTACTGTGAAGCAGCTGCAGGACATGTTGAGTTTGAGGCGCGAGGCGTTGCAGAGGCGCCGGGCAGGAAGTGGACCGGTCAGAGCATCCGGCCCATCCTCAAAATAAACTAATTTGCAGACCCTATCCCTCCGTAGTCTTTCAAGTAGGAGGAGAAATGCCAGCGTTCTCCTCCGGTTTACAGGCACTGTGTAAATTATATATATATATATAGAATAATTATGATGACGAATGCATTTTTTTACCACTAAAATACAGTGACACATCTTTGATTCATGTCGTTTATAACTGGGATATTACAATTATTATTAACTTTGTCTGCACAAAGTAGCCTGTCAAGGAAATATGCCCAAATCAACAAAAACTGCGAGCCGGCAGGCAAGACGCTCCGCTTCTTAAATGCTCCTGAAACGCGCGCGGTAGCGTATGACGCCGGAGGAGGCCGGACCAAAACCGCGGACCCGGTGGAATCTAGGGGTCAATTTCGCTGCTGCGAGGCTCCGGCGCTCGCAGTTCATGCACGTGCTCCACTAGTTCCATAAAGTTTGACTAAGGCTGACTGAATCAAATCGTGGTTTCCAATCATAATCAACAGCGTTGAAGTGAATCATCAACTTGAAAAACTGAATTGAGTCAAACACTGTAAAGCCAGTGATTCACAAACCCACACAGAACCCAAAATAACTCAGTCAAAGAAAAGGAAGATGTTCTGTCTTTCTTCTGAAGTGACAGGTGGCTGTCGTCATTCAGAGTCATGCCTTTAAACTGGACTCCTGTTGTCAGTGTAACTTCATCTGTAGGTCACTTTGACTTCAGTGAATAAAGGGAAATAATAATATGTCTTGATACAACATCTGGGATGTTGATGATTAGGAATGCAGCTCAACTACAGATTACACTTATTATACATTATAAATCTGCTGATTATGTTCTAGATTCATCATGTATTGTTTTGTTATTAAAAGAAAGATAAAAGCATGAAATCTCTATATTTGAGATTCTAAAAACAGGATTTTGGGATGAAAATGAACTTGAATGAATAATACTTCTTCTGAACTTTATATATTTCTGAAATGTGCTTTTGTGCAGAATAAGTACTTTTAGTACTACAAGTATATTTTGATGCCAATACTTTTCTACTTGCACTCATGTAACATCTTGCTTTTTCAGGACGTTTACTTGTAGCAGAGTATTTTAAGAGCATAAACATGTGTATTTTACTTTAGTAAAGGATCTGAGTAATTCTTCAACCATTACTAATAACAGTGGTGTAAAGTACATTTACTTGAGATACTTGTACTTTACTTGAGTATTTCCATTGTATGCCACTTCGTACTTTTACTCCACTACATGTATTTAATACCTTTAGTTACTTTACAGATGTGGATGTCGAATGATGTAAAATATAATCATGTTAAATCAGACTTTAGTTCCACCTGGAGTAAATTCACAAGCTACCCTGCAGTATACAAAGTCATTCAAACTAGCTGCACCTTTACCAGCTTTGAGAACACTTTAATGATCAATCATTATAAAACATATCATATATATTATTCTGAAATGGACCAATCTGCACAATGACTACTTTCACCGTCGGTACTATATTTTGATGATAATAGTTGTGTACTTGATTGCAGGACTTGTACTTGTAACAGAGTATTCCTACACTCTGGTACTTCTACTCAAGTACCAGGTCTGAGTACTTCTCCACTTCTACTAATAGAGTAGCTTATAGTTTTATGTAAATCTCAGAATATAAAAATCCATCATTAGCAGATCTGACGTCATCAGAGCAGATGAGTCTTCGGATTGATTATTCCTTTGTTCCGTCCGCTAACTAATGTCCAACTTGCTAACCAGCTAGCATGGCCGGCATCTTTTCAGATATGTGTTTAATTAAGCCATATTAACTAGTGAATCTGTCTTATAATGTTAGCTAATAAAAGCAGCCTAGTCACGTATTGATCTGCGGTGATAAAGAGAACCGTTATATTAGCTTCCTGAGCCAACTCCTATGGCGTAAACACAGCTAAAAACAGAAGCTAACGTTAGCTGCTAGATGGTTAGCTTTTATAACGGCTGTATTCCCTTACAATATTTAACTCATATTCACCTACCTGCCAGTTGTTTTCGGAGAAGTAATGCTGATTGTTCGGTCATGGTACGCTGACTTAGATGTAAATGACTTTGTGTTGACAAATACTTTCCAAATAATAGAGGTAAAGCTGTGGATTTAGCGCTGCTGGTTTCTCTGTGTTTTGACACAAGCTGCTGGATGTAGCCCTGCGCATGCGCGGCGGCAGTTCACTGTTGATCACCAGAGCTGAAAAAAAACACACAGCTGGTTCCAGTTATTGTGATTGCTGCTCAGTTCAGACTGCATCAGCCTGCGCTCACT
>NW_011355384.1:0-1500 GCF_000735185.1 Notothenia coriiceps
AAAACACTGGACATCCCAAGCCGTCTGCATCTTTCTTAGCTTACCATTAATATGTCTCCAGGGACTTAAAGTCAAGTTTATATGCTCTCGTTATGATAGGGGCTTGATCTCCCTAGAGGTGTCACTAGCATATATAAACTCCGGTATTTCAGTCCTCCAGCTGATGACTTTTTCGACTAAATGTTGTCCTGCTTTGGATTTGATTCTCTAGTTTCTGGGTTTATTTGACACTGCTTTTTCGAGATGGTTTTGTGGAAGGTGACGATGGCAGTGCTGTGTCTATGTTCCTTAATATATCATTGTTTTCTATTCATCGCTATACCCGTTTTTAGCTATAGCCTACAGGTTGCCTCTGTGGTCACATTAAAACCAAACTCCGGCCAGGTCTTCGGTAACGACATTTAGTGAGTACCAGCAGGTTTTTATTTGCGAGCTCCTGGATTTCATGCCACTGCATTCAGGTTTACTCAAAGCCAGATATAAGGGTGTTTCTGGTTGCTCCCAGTCTCATACAGCTGGCTTCTCCTGCAGTCATACAGCTGGCTTCTCCTGCAGTCATACAGCTGGCTTCAAACAAATGTTACTCCCTCATTATCCAGCTGCCCTGCCTTCAGTTTTTCTCTTCCTCGTCTTTATTTTGAGTAAGTTATAATAGTAGGTGTCCATTGATGAGTATGTACATTCAGTACCATCACTTTAAAACTCAAAGTAAGTCCATTCAACACCTGTGCATAATTAATTCATGAACTGATTCATTTCCTCTCCAAAAACATCTGTAATGAAGGAGGTGAATTGAAATGCTATTTTCAGGTTTAATAAAATCCAATAATGAGTTCATAAATGCACGAAATAGTGAAGCTCCATTTAAACTCCGGTTATCTACCTGATTGAAGAGTTGATTAAATTCCTCTCAGCACTTTCCAAAATTAAAATGTGATACTCATTTCAGAGTAGCACGCCTCCTTGGCTTCCAGATTGTTAACGCCTACTTGGAGCCTAATGCATATAGAGTAGTAAACAGTGTATTTTCAGCCAAGGTGAAATGCATAAGTGTTCCCGTAAACTGCACAGAGAGGGTCGATGGATCAGAAGGGAGGATATTGTCTTACTGTAGTAAATGGATAATATAGAAAAACATATTATACTTTATTCGTCCCTTTGGGAAAGGTAAGGTGTCCAGTAGCTCACACAGTCCTATAAATATGACGATAAAAGCTTGGAATACAAAAAAGTACCATATTATCCATGACCAAAAGTTACCAATAAAAAGAACAGTGCGTAGGTTTACCTCACATTTTATTTTATTTTGTCCAAAGACACTTACGAATAGTGAGAGACACAAACTCTTACTTACTTTTAATCTGCCAAACTAAGTGGTACATTCAGACACATAATTCAATGTTTATCTTTACCTGCTGCACCACCACACCCCTTCCCGCTGCCTCCGCTCATCAGAAGCCAACCTCCTATCCATCCCCACCCGCACCAATCACCGGACCT
>NW_011355385.1:0-8870 GCF_000735185.1 Notothenia coriiceps
GTCTTTTTCATACAATACCGTTTCATTTCAATAGTAATATTATTTTTTTCATTCAGGCATCCTCTTTACAGTATATTTAGTTTCCTTTCTTCTGGACATAGATTACAACTAATGTGTATATACCAGCTACTATCAACAGACCTGATTTAACAGCCTTGCCAGTGTTGAATAGTTTGGTTTGCACGTGGTAACTGTGCAGTGTACGAAGCCCAGAGGCCAAAGAAACGTTTTTATTTTATCTGGCATTTTCTTTCCCTCCCCAACTTCATTTCAGATATTTTTAAAATCATATGTGAGAGAGAGAGAAAAAAGATTATTTCTTATTTATCTCTGGGGTTCCGTAGAAGGGGAAGTAAAGGCAAGGGGACAGAATATATTAAGGTATTTTCACTATTCTTCTTTTTTAATAAACGTGTAACTATCTCAGGCACCACAACCATAAATGATCGTTAAACGAAACGCGAGTTCCACATGCTCTGAAAACCAGTTTGTCGTCTGATTCTACAAAACAAACGGCATCCGGAATCTGTTTACTACAAACCCTCTATAGACTCACAACGCGATGATCGACACTTGACGACAGTCTTTTAAAGCTGGAGATATTTTTTTAATCCGCTCTCATGCATGCAAGCCTCCACTCGGGGAGGATTCAAAGCAGGGGTCTTTATCACTTCCAATTCAGTGAAGTTAAATAAAAGTTGACTGAACAGTTTTGTTAGTTCAAACGACTACGATCAAAAAAGGCTAATTATATATTTAAAAATAGTCAAATTAATTGATAACCACATTTCCAGGGGGTTTGCATCATATCACAAGTTAACTTACTTTTGGCAAATATTGTTATTTGTAAAAATAACAGCGTTTTTTGTTTGTGATCTTAAGACGGTTCATTAACAGTTGCAAACGATGCACAACCCATAATGGCCGCAATCAATTATCTGTGACTTCCCCGATCAGTTTCAGTAATGCCAGTGAACTAGCTGCCATGGATGTATAAAGAGAACTGGATAAAGCTTTGGAGGCGGGATCACTTTATCCGGGGTTTTGGACCAATAGAGCGCTTGAGTTTGTGTTAAGCCCCGCCTCCAGTATGCCAGTCTTGTCTAGTCAAATGAATGGATAGGGAAATAAAGCTGAATTCGTCTTTTCGCACATTCGTTTAGACCCTGATGCTTTAAATAGGGGCTATTCAGGTGTTCAAACTGGGTAGTTGATTTACCTTTATTTTTTTCCCAATGCAAGTCAATGTGAAAATGTATTTTTTGGCCCATTGACGTCACAGGAAGAAACTGTAGTACCACCATTCGGCCACTTGGAACATCTCCTTAACGTCCGGCTCTCGTCCCGGGGGCTTAGCTGATTCCCACTGCACTCAGGGCCTCTGGTATATCTGCCTGTAAGGATGCTAGAGGCATGCTAACTGCTAAATGCTAACTTTCCACATACGGCCTTTACAGCATTAATGCGATTGTAGATGTCAACACAAAGTCAAGGCACAGTTCAGGATTAGTCCGTATTGTTGATCCTGTGGTGTCCTGTAGCACTGCACTGTGTGGCTTTAGGCTGGCAATGATGATGATGTGAAGAAATTGGATGTAGCTCAGGATCCCTGATGCTGCACCGGGTGTAGTATTAGCAGCATTCAGGTGAAGTGAGTGGTGAGCATATATAATGTTTCACGTAGAGTCGACTAAAATCATTTCCAGGTCCTGTTGACTGACTTTTTCTCACATTTCATTCACAATAAGATTCTTTCAAATATATTTCTAATAATTCATTAACCCTTTTCAATGCGGATTATTTTAAACTCTTTCTGTCTTAACTAAACGTACTCATGATGGAACACTCAAACATTGGCATGACGTCATTTGGCAATATTCTCTAAAAAAAAACAAAGAAAGAAATGAAAACAAAATACAAAACGTTCAACAAATAGTAACTAAAAGGTCTCCATTTGGCAATATAGAAAGGCTTTTTAAAAGTCTTTGACAGGTTTTGGTTTATATACAGATGTGTGTGTCCCCTCCAAGGGCTCCCTTTTTCAATCCGAGCTGAATCACGTAGAAAATGTGGAAGTGAAAACGTCTACATAGTCAAATAAAAGTGTGAAAATAAAAAGTAACAAACAAGGCGTTGTGTCCGCCAGAGCGGCAACAGAAGTGTCTGTAGAGTCTGTGGGGGGGGGGGGAAAGAAAGAGTCCCTGCCGAAACGGTCCGCACTGTGTGTCTCAGTTCATGAACTGTGTGTATCCCTCGGCTCCCGTGACGATCACGTCCATCCAGATCCTCATGGCCTCCGCTGCGGGGGCCACCATGTAGTACAGCCGGTCGTGGGTCTTCACGCAGAACGTCAGGGAGGGGTTCGGACTCTGGAAGAAGGAGAGAGAAAATACAAATTAGACCTTCAGTGGTTCAGAATAGAATTCTTTGTTATTCAGGACTATAAAATCAGTTTGGTTTTCGTCTAAATTACATGGATTGGTTGAGTATTGGATTCTGATTTGGAAGTTTGAAAAAAAAGTCTGAATTTGTTTGGATACCCCTAACAAAAGAACACCATTTTATACTTTTCTATTTGTGGCACCCACAAACATAACGGGAGTGGTTCAGTCTGTAGGGGATTGTTCTTTGGACCGAAGGGTCGCCGGTTCACGTCCCGATTGGACAAAAAAAAATACGGAGTGTGGACTGGTACTGGAGAGGCGCCAGTTCACCTCCTGGGCCACTGCCAAAGTGCCTTTGAGCAAGGCACCTAACCCCCAACCGCTCACTGGCGCCGGCTAGACTGGCTGCCTCCCTCCGCTCTGACCTCTCAACTGCATGTGCATATAACTGTGTGTATTTGTATATGCATGTTGTAAAAAGTGTGTACTGTATGACCTGTAAACGCATGTGTGTGTACGACAGAGTGGAAACTGAATCTTCTTCATTTGGATTCATGATGGCTACACTGTCTCCAGTAAAGAAAAGAACAAGGAAGATGGTCCAATATATGTGAAGAGGTTAAATGACTAGAGGACAGTGAAAATCAACAGAAGAAGACAGACAGGAAGTGAGCTCTAACAGGAACACTATGGGCTCTGGCCGTGTTTAGAGACTGGATCATTGCCTAGAAAATGTGAACCGCTTGGACAGAAAACTTCGATCAGTGCTGCCGCCATTTTAAGTTACGTTGCTATGTCGCAGTTCCAGCCGTTGGTATGCAGTGGAGTATTTTAACTTGCTGAAGCAATATGTTCATTTTTAAACGATATTGTGAGTCAATTCATTGGTTTATTATGTCATGTTAAAGGTGGGATAATGTGCAGCATTGGGATCCTGGCCACCCATGTAAGGATCTCTTACATGATACATTTCAACCTTAAAAACATTAACAACAATAAATCGATTATGAAAAACCAACACTTGGCTCTGAAATGTAAAGTATGACAGACACATCTGTATTCAATTCAGCCCAAAATACGAGCATTAATACAAGAATACTTATGCTGTCAATGAGTTTTTGTCAAAAACCAAGCAGTCCAAGATATATGAATGTCAACAATCCATATGACAAGTAAACTTTTAAGGGTGTCTTCTGCATTAAACTGGTGTTTTTGGAGGCGAACCACCCATCCTACTGTACAATTGATTTATTCCTTACACACATGTTCCACTCTGTGTCATCTTTGTGTCTAAGTGCCTCAGACTTTATAGTTTCTCCTCTGTAATATTGGAAGTGACAAGTATAATCAAAGTTGCAGAGTTGATCAGAGCCACACAGTGAGGCAGAGTATCGCGACAGGCCAACACACACACACACACGATGAGGAGGCAGCAAAGCTTTATGTGTGAGGCTCAAGACAAGCAGCACTCAGCGTGGATCATAAAGAACAGAAATATGGCCGAGAACAACACAGAGACGTTTCTTTGAAAAAGAGTTGAAGGAAGAGAGAGCACTAATGGTTCTGTCAAACCCAAAATAAAATAAAAATGCTTTTTTGGTGTTCTCATTACCCAGATTTTCAAGCAAAGTCTACCTCAAGATAGAAATGATATGTATTACGGTAACTGTATCTCCTTTAAGCCTTGGGAGGCAAATTAAAAAATATATGGTTTTTGATTATTTACATATATTCTACATGCCAATTGCTTAATGTTGAAACATTTTCAATTGTATTGTATATGTTTTCATATATATATGAAAACAAAATGATTACACATTCCTAATTGAATACTTGATTTTAATTGGTCAATTCGGATATTTCAAAGGTTGTTAATACCTGATAACACACCACTATATGTGGCTGTGTATTAAGCAGGCTCATCGGGCTTTGTGATCACCCTGTCCGTATTCTTTTTCCATAATGAACGCCTTGCTTCACATTATCCCTTAAATACAAATCTATACAATCACCTCATTCATACCTCCCCATATTGCAGTGGACCATACCGATTTGAT
Organism: Notothenia coriiceps; assembly: GCF_000735185.1. Classification (NCBI taxonomy): domain Eukaryota; kingdom Metazoa; phylum Chordata; class Actinopteri; order Perciformes; family Nototheniidae; genus Notothenia; species Notothenia coriiceps. The sequence goes on from NW_011355385.1 coordinate 4,442, forward strand.
TTAACGTACTGTTTCCTTATTTTATATCCCTAAATCTTATAATTGCACATATGTTGTACTGTTGGAGGAGCCTGGGGTTTAAGAGTTTCAAAACTACCAGCAGCTATTGTGCATATGACAATAGAGCCTATGAATCTACACACTTTAAACTCTGAGACAGGAAACAGAAATGATCATTTAAGTTGTTGAAATTTAAAAGGCTGAAATCATATGTGGGTTTTTCTTTTTTGCACTTTAAACACAGGGTAATTTATGGTGTTAGCATGTGACTTTGTTATTGTTGGCCTTAAAATGTATTTCAATCAGCACTAATCTGATTATTTTACTCCTATTTAGAATATAGGGTAGTGCCCTCTTGTGTTAAAATGTAGTATTACAACAACTGCAACGCAAATAAATATCCTAAAACAAACAAAACTTACCCGCCTGTGTTTTTATTTTCACCTGTTCCAAAAGATCATCCATGAATTTAAAACAAATGATAACTTTTTCTCATTGGCCCGTAAAGGCTTCCATACCTCGTCTATCAGCAGGGACTTTATAAAACCACTTGACTAGTTTACACTGGGAGAACTGGGATGGACAAAGGGATCAAACAGGACTGAACACTACGTTTTCACACAAGACTAAGGCTTGTGTCTGCGGTAACACAACACAGATCTGAACCATGCATCATCAGGCTGTTTCACTCCATCACAATACACAGTGTTTGGTTTGGACACCCAGGGTTCAGTTAGGGGTAAAAGGGAGAGAACAGAAAGGCTCATACATACACTGGTCATATTCAAGTTGAAAAATCCCTTCTGTGACAGCAGCCGGCCAAAGCAAAAGCACAAACCGAGGAGAAGAGAAGCAAACAGCAGAATGTGCAGAGTTTTAAATGAAAGAGAGTGCATGAGGAAAGCAAATAAAGTGTGAAAATAAATGAGAGGAAAGCTGTCAGAGTCCATCCACTACAAACCTTAGTGGCGCTGCGGAGGTGGTCGTAGTACACCTCTTCTATCGCCTGGAAGTAGATCACTCCCTTCAGCTTGGTCTCATGTTTGTCTGTGGGAGGGGAAATATCCAAGACTTAAACACATCGGCAAAGACAGACTTCTCTTGGGTGTCACCTAGAATAACACCGTTAAAAGAAGGGAGGAATCAAACTTTGATCATGACCAATTTATGGTTGCCGATGATGGATGGAAAATGACAAGCGCAGCACTTTTTCCCCGTGTTTTCAAACCGATGGAGCTCTCATTGTATTTTAGACTTGCCTGCATTCTTACGCTTCTCTGGTACATCATTGCAGTTTGTTTCATCAGCCACTGCAGAACTGCAGTGAGGAACCGGTGGGGAACTCAACAGCCGTCTCTACCTCCAGGCACAAACACTCCACAAGCCAACTTAAAGAGTAGTAGGTAGAAAACACGGCGCCTCATTTCCAGGAATAACAATTTCCTTTTAATACGCAGCCATTATCTGTTAATGACCTCTTTAGCATTCAAACAGCCCTGCATTAGCATCTCATTTGGCTTGCATCTAAACTCCCAGTTTGCTTAGCTTGGATTAGCTCGTGACTCGTCGCCTCTCGTTGTTCAAGGTCAACAGACAAGGGTGAGCGGTGCATCTCAATCAGCCTCCTCAGAGAGCGCCGCGCTGCGAGCATTTTAACTAGCGGCGGAGTAATCTCAGCACACCTCCTCACCCCGGCTCGCTTTCAACAAGGTACGCTTTAAACAGCTTGAAGCAGAACCTTGTGAGGACTTCAAAGGGCCGAGTGGAACAAGAGTCCCCGAGCTGGAGCAGCACATTACAGTCTGCTGCTGCCACTCGCACACCTCACATGTTAAATGGGAAGTTTACTGCAGATACTCGAACATGTTCTGACTTTTTTTAAAGTCTTCCTTAGATATTCATTCATATTCCACAAGGGGCTCAGAGTCAATGTTAATCAATATTCATTGAAATTAAGAGAAAAACTTTTCTTCCTTTGGAACAAGCTACTTCATCATTATTCAACAATTTAAAAAAATCTTTACTAGCAGATATAGTATTATACACCAGACAAAAAAACGACTGTTTCCACCAGGCTGTCAGGATGCTGAACTCTCACGGTTCCCTCCCACCTATCCCCCCTGCCGCCATTGGACCTGGATTTGAACAGTAAATCGTCACAGTAACGACCCCGCAGCACCGAGTATCCTCAGTATGTTCCTCCTCACTTCTTACCGACATAGTAGGAGAAGGTCCTCTTGAGGCGGTCGAAGACGAACCAGCGCTTCTTCCAGGACTTGATCTTCCCCCCCATCTTCACCAGGTAGCCCTTGCACATTTTCTCGGTGAGGATGAGGTGGTAGCAGGTCTCCACGCTGTGGCCCGACGCCTCCACGTGGGAGCGAAGGTCGAACTCCTCCTTCCTGATGGGCAGGTAGCGGGTCATAGGACGGGCCTGAGGGGAGCGAATACACCACAGTGCTCACGGTTAGAGAATGTATTCAGAACTGTGATGCTGGACTCTTAACCCCAAAGTAAAGAGTCTGTTTTCAGTTTGAGCTGTGCTCCATTGACTCACAGTAGTGAAAGTCTACTTCTCACACTCTCCGACTTTATAAAATAATGTACTACTTCTTAGATCTCTTATTGCTGGGTTTAAAAAACAAAAGAGCTTTAACCACAGAAGAGCAAGAGGGCCACATTTGAAAAGTGATTTTATTTTTGTTCTGAGATTATAATCAGAATTCTGATTTAAAAAAAAAGTGTTTTAAAACATTTAATTTAATTTGCTTTTGTTGTGTTTTTAAACTAATTCTCTAAATGTTTTTATTGATTAATTATTGCTAATGTTTTTTGTTTCCTTTACTTTCACATGTATTTGATTAAAAGACATTTCATTATATAATGAAATGTCTTTTAATGGTCTATTTATTCTTTTTTTAATTGCTGCTTTTGTATTAGTTTTTGAGCTAAAACTCTTGCAAATGCTATTTAAATACATATTATTATTATATATAGTAATTAAAAATGTAAAATTGTGATCCATCGTCACACATATGAGTACTGTATCTTTAATTTTTTGCATCTTTTTTTTTTTTTAATAGAGATTTGTTGTTTTGTGACGTCGCAAACATTTCATTCTGATCCAAAACTGGGTTACCTGGGTTACCTGGGTAATCCAACTTGAATAATATTGAATACCATTAACCATTACAACCTGAAGCTTGAGTTCAGGGCTCTTTGTCCCCTCAGACTCGACCCCCTCTTCCTCACTGACCTGAGCGAAGTTCTTGGCCCTCATCTTGACCTCCCGCTCCACCAGCTGCTGCCGGTGGAAGGTCTCGTCCTGCAGCCTCTTCTCTGCGTCCTCCCTCCTCCTCCTCTCCTCCTCCAGCATCTGACGGCGAGCCAGGCCCTCTCGCTCCTGCAGGACAGACAGAGGGCTTCATTCAGATGTACTTTAGACCCATGGAGGGCTTTGCACAGCATGCAGCTGACAGCCAGAACTCAGCAGACCTTCATGTACATTTCTCTGTGAGAGCTGCTCCGCCTCTTTGACTAGAGCAAAGGCGCTCTTGGCTATCTGGTAAAGTTAGAATGAAAGCGTAGACAGGAACACACACTTGTTTATTTACATCATATCTACATGCAGAGACCTGAAGGCAACCAGAGGACTGTACTACGAAGCCGGATTTTGGCTTAGCGAGCTAACTTCAGGGTAAACTCGGGGTTTCCGGTCCTACGATGCTGGTTCTCTTCTTAAGGGGCTAGATCTCAATGATAACTTATGCTGAGCAGCTAATACAGGTTAGGTTGCAGGCTAAGAGATCAAGTCAGTGAAAGCACCGCCTGCTGACCAATCAGAGCTCAGTGTTTAAAGCGATCAAGTCATATTACAGGAGAAAGGAAATATAGTTTAAACTGCCGTTGCAGGAAAGACGGCCGGCAAAAATCAACTGACTGTGTGAACGTGAACATTAATAGAATATCACCTCCCATCTTCAGAGCAATCTGACTATTATAACATTAGCGTTAAGAAAGCTTAATTAAATATCTGCCACAACATAAGTAACCGGATCAAAGTAACATTACGTAGGCTACAGTCCGCGGCACTGTGAGTGCAGATGTCGATGTGTCCCATTATCATTCATATCACATCATAATATATCATATATTTCCTTATCTGAGTCAGCTTCTTGAGCCGTATCTGGCCGTGCAACACTCACAGTGTCACATACTGTATGCAGAAGTATTATTTTAAGCAACACATTAAGTTGACGAAACACTCGAGTCAAATGTAAATAAAGTCAGATCGTGTCTTAGACGGGGCAGTGATATCATAAACCTGTTAATGTACGCATTCAAACACTTGTTCTGTTACCAGCTGTATTCACCTTGCAGGTGCAACTATGTGGCTTTTATCCTGGATAAAGTGTTTAAGTCATGGATG
>NW_011355386.1:0-2485 GCF_000735185.1 Notothenia coriiceps
TGTGTCTGAATAACGTTTTCATGAGTTATTGATCCGTGAAATCAGAATCTTCCAATATCGTTCCAACTTTACTGAACTAAGCCAGAAGACCGTCTCATTTCGTAGACCGCTCGATTTTCTGTTCCTTCACTTTATTTTTATATATACATTTGTTTTGGACGAAAACTTAGCGTGAGGAAAGTCAAGTGTGGCGTGAGTGCATGAGATATGGGTTAATTGCGTGACTCTCAAGCTCAATGCGTGAGTGTTGGCAGCTTTGCCTAACATAATAATGGTACAATGTAGTTGAATACATTTCATAGTAGTTAATCAATCAAATAAAGAAAGCATTCCGGAGCATTCACGGAGCACACGTGCACGTGCAAACGGAGCATTCCGTGGATTGTTCCTATCCGAATTGTGGCAATGTTTCGCGATACAATGAGGCCTATTTCAATAGAATTGTGAGAGTAACTAGAGTAAACAACATGAACAAAGCACATATGTCAATTTGTCCTCGACACCAAACGCATAGTTCACATCACTTCCGGTAAAATAAGTCATGTGACTCGTCAAAATGGCGCCGCCCACAGGGTTGATGTTATTTCGGTAATTAATCAGCTTAAGATCACTGCTAACGTCATCGGATAAAAAAAAAAGAAAAAAAGACTGGCAGAGACTGGTCTGTTTTATCGGATGATAATTATTTAAAAATGTGTGTCATGAGGATTCCCTCCCTTTAAGTAACAGCATTTGTGTCAATTACAAAACTCCTGTCAACTTTGCCCCCCCAGAAATGCCCATGAACCTAAAGGCAAGTTTGGGGTAATACAATATTTAGTATTTGATGGCAATTGTATGAGTAACATAATGAGTTATATGTAAGTTTAAGTAAATTATTTATTACATTTCCATTATTGAAATAAAAAATAAATAATCCCCCCCCAGCATGGTTTTACTCCAAAACGCACATCCGAGAAAATCAACATTGCATGTAAAAAAGATACTGTGTTGTCAGCAATCATTGCAGAAGTCTGTAAATTCAAGAAGAAAAATTAAAACAAGAGACCTAAAATACACAATGAATGAAAATGAATATGATTGGAATCTATTCACTAACTTGAACAACAAGAAGTATTCAGATCCAGTAACACAGAATCCACTGTATACATAATATAGAATGTGAGGAAGGAAGCAGAGAGTGCATTGTCAGCACCAGGGGCCCCTCAGATGCTCGGCCTGAGGGCCACCCATCTGTCAGAGGTGAAAGGGAAACCCCCGGCAGCTACGCACTGACCCCTGACCCCCCAATCTGCTTCTCCTTTCATCTTCACTAGCAAAATATGGTGATAATGATGTATCATTTCCTCTTCACTTCAAACAGAACCAACCATTCAGTATCAGTTCATATTCAACCACTATATAAAACCCTAAATCAATTTTCTCGACAGTTGGATTTCAAACAGCTGTAGCGGCTTTACTGGATGGTTTTACGTGGTTCATTTTTCAGCTACATATTCAAAAATATTTGAATGCAATTTGGTCAAAAGTCAGGTCATGGAAAATAAGTATTTGTTTATAATAAAGGCGATTTCAATTTTGATTGAATATTTTCCCCTTTAATTGTTTTCAGATGCTGATTTGTATATGCTGATTTGTATCAGTTGGCAAGCTAAATGCTAACTATTAGCCCACCTGGAACATGCACAATCAGATGCATACAGTGCATCAAGGAGAAATGTGCCCACTAGACTTCTTAAGTAATGGAAACTATCACAAAGCATGTTATGACTAACACAGGTGTCATGAGCCTGGATTATTGTCTATCTGTTTCTTGTTTTTTGACTGTCTGCCCTGGCCTTATTAGTTTCACCTGACCTCCTGTACACCGGCACTTAAAGAGCAACTTGCAGGTTAGAGACACCAGTGAATAAATGTGTAGGAAAATGAAAAAAAAAAACATACAGAAATACACACTACAGTGACATCTGGCGTCGTTTTAGTAAGACATTTTCACTTCCACATAAAAAAGCCTCCGCACGTAACCTCCGGCGTGTGACGTAACATGGGGGAGAGCGGCCGGCCTAACGTATGAATAAACATGGGTCACAATGCTAGTTTTGACACAGAAGAGGTTGAAAATATATATTCGACTGCATATGATTATAATTATGAGCCTGCTATGCGTCCAAGAGACCAGGAGCAGCCAAAGATTAGAAAAAGTAACGGCCATCGGAGAGAAATGGAGCTTTGGTGTGTGGAGAACCAGTGGAGAACAGAGCAGCTGTCTTGGTGAGTGACCAGCGTTAGTTACATTTAATGTTAGCTAACGTCAGTCACATCACAACATTGTAAAGTTAGCAATCATATATCAGGCTATAACTAAAGTAGTATTGATAATATAGTAACGTTACTGGCAGGACTGTTGATACTGATCCATAACAGAAACTAATGCGCAAGTATCAGCCGTATCTCGCGTTACCTAATGCAACTCCACACTACGTCT
>NW_011355387.1:0-3428 GCF_000735185.1 Notothenia coriiceps
GTTCAACATGTAAGAAGTAGAAAGTTCAGGTATTTGTGTTCAACATGTAAGAAGTAGAAAGTACAGGTATTTGTGTTCAACATGTAAGAAGTAGAAAGTACAGGTATTTGTGTTCAACATGTAAGAAGTAGAAAGTACAGGTATTTGTGTTCAACATGTAAGAAGTAGAAAGTACAGGTATTTGTGTTCAACATGTAAGAAGTAGAAAGTACAGGTATTAGTGTTCAACATGTGAGAAGTAGAAAGTACAGGTATTTGAGTTCAACATGTAAGAAGTAGAAAGTACAGGTATTTGAGTTCAACATGTAAGAAGTCAAAGTAAAAAGTCGTCAGAAAAACAAGTAGTGGAGTAAAGTACTGATACCAGAAACATGTACTTAAGTACAGTAACAAAGTACTTCCCACCTCTGGACAGTACAGGTATTTATATATCTATATATACATATATATAATATATATAATGATTTACCTCTTTCTCTTTCTCTTCCAGGTGCTTTCGGAGCCGTGGCGTCTCTCCACCAGTCAGACTCCGGTTCAACAGATGGAGCTTTTCGACCTGAAGAATAATCCAGAATTCATCTCTCTGGGCGGGGGCTTCGGACCGGTGAGAGACCAACACTCAGAACCAGAAGACTTTGAATATTACCGGGGGGGAAAAACAGGTTTTGTGACAGTTGCCCCATTTTAGAATTAAATAGATACAATACATTTATAAAAAAAAAGAAATATTTTATTAATCCGATCCAATCCAATTTATTTATGCAGGGTTCCTACGGCCATTCAAAACCTGGAAAAGTCATGGAAATTCAAAATGCAAATTCCAGGCCCTGGAAAAGTTATGGAAAACAATATTTTTCCAATGTTTTGGCATCAAATATAATTTATATTTTATCTAATCGCCAAAATAGTAATACTATAACGATAATAAATACTGTATGGTATAGTAATGAAACGTAAAATGGCATTTTAACTGACGAGGTGTTTAGCTAGTGAGAGATTTTTACAATCACGGTCTCTGGTCTCCAGTGGCTTTAGTCTGTAGGAGCTAGTAAGCCTACTATTTGTTTTAGATAGGCACACCACGTTCAAATAAAACAATTTCAGTGGTGCCGCTGAGAGAGTAATTTGTTTTGTCATGGAAAAGTCATTGAAAATACTTGGTGAAAAAGTGCACGAACCCTGTTTGTATAGCACATTTAAAAACAACACAGTTGGCCAAAGTGCTGTTAATCATTAAAGTAGAATTGTTCAATAAAATAAATAAAATGTTAAAAAACAGTTTGTCTTATAACTCCTATATTTCAAAAGTTCTTGTTCTTGGCCACATGTAGAGCTTGGAGCTGGGAATCAGTTTCAGACTCACAGGAAAAAATCCATGGGACGTTGTGGCTTTCAATGTTTGATTTCCAGCTAAAACAAAATACAAAAACAATATTTAACGCAAACCTAACCCTAACCCTAACTGAGGGTCCGTGATGAAAGGGACTAAGAGGGTCACTCGTAACCACTCACAAGCCCACTCTGACCCCTCCCGTGACCCTTCTCCTGGGATCCCGTTGCCCGGCCGGCCCTCTCCGGGGTTCAGCTCGCCTCAAGGCCTTGGCACTGGCTCCAGCTGCCCCGCCACTGGGACCCAGAATCCCATTCTTCTGCTGACTTCTCTGAGGATCATAGCCCAGGATCCCCTCAGCCTACAACCAGTCATAAGCACACACACACTTTCCAGAATTGGTCCAAACACCTTTGAAAACTCATATTTGACCTTATGTCGAATAACACACACACACGCACAGATCCTAAAGCCCGCGTCACACTGTCCCGAGATTGACACCCGATGGACACACGAATATGGAATTGTGAATTTCGCACGAAGATGGCCCCGAACCACACGAAGGCAACATTTACATTACATTTAAGAAATACAACTGCAATGAAAGTATTATGATACTGTACTGATATTTTCAGACTTTGTTCTTTACTTTATCCGTCTTTATATGTAGAAGATATTAAGTTTTCTCCGTAATGTTGTTTCCCTAGCAACAACAACTTCTTGTCAACTCGCCTTCAAAATAATTTATTATATCCTTTTCAGTTTCACAGAACACAAATTGGGTTATTTACATAATATGTTTACATGATTTTGTAAAAGGAAATGTTCAAATTCAGCTCTGATCGTACCAACATCGGGACATTGGTGAGGGCATCTTAAGCCATCGTATGACCGCCGGTGGAGTTTCTCAGGCTCCGGCAGCAACTTCGTGGTGGCAAAATCTTTGGCATGCCAAAAAGTTGCCAGAGGACCTTGCGAAGGTTCATTTTCGTGTTGAATTCGTGTCAATTTTGCCCTTCGTAAGGCCATCGTGAGGGCATCTTGTTATCATCGGTGCCATCGGGCGTTCGCCCCGATCAGAGTGAGGGCGAATGCCCGATGGCACCAATGATAACGAGAAGGTGACACAATTTGACAAGATGCCCTCACGAGTGCCTTACGAAGTTGCCGCTCACGAAGTTGAGCCTGAGAAACTCCGCCGGCTGTCATACGATGGCCCTCACGAATGGCCCGATGTTGTTACGATCAGAGCCCAATTTGAACATTTCCTTTATCGTGTGTCCATCGGGTGTCAATTTCGGGACAGTGTGACGCGGGCTTTAGGGCCCTGCAACTTATTCTCAATCGAGAACCCAAAACCCCAATCCAACACAAAAACCTAACCCAAACAGCAGATCCTAATAATCCGTCTTTTTGGTAAACATAAGGTTGCGTCTGCGTGTCAATGACGGTATTGCTGCTGCCTGCCCCCCCCCCCCGTCGCACACCGCACCTCCAACTTAAAGCTTTAGCCCCGCCCCCTTCACCTGAGCGCACCTCGCACTGAAACAGAAACATGTATTAATAAAGGTTCCAATCAAATCAAATCAAACTTAAATGCGGCTCCTACACTGGATAAGAACACATTATTTTCACATACGAAATTTGAGTATAAGGGAGGATTAAAAAATAGAATTAAAAAAAAATTTCAATATTTATTTAAACTTAAGACGTTAAAGAGAAAATGTGCTCTTAAAATAATAAAATACAATAAGAAATATTTATACAAAGATAAGTTTATGTAAAAATGAGCAAGACGTTTCCATTTTGCTGTTTTTTGTGTGGCTTTCAATCGTACAAAAACCACACACATTTGAATATCGGCACAGCGTGAGGAGGTGTTGATCTATCGCCTCTGTTTCCTGTCAGGTTGCTGATGATGGTTACGGAGTTTCTTACATCATCGTTGGCGAAGAAATGATCAACTTCCACGTCTCGTCCAAACACTCCTGCAGCGAAACTGTGAGTAAACACTCTCTCACACACACACACACACACTCACTCACTCACTCACTCACTCACTCACTCACTCACTCACTCACTCACTCACTCACTCACT
>NW_011355387.1:3464-3711 GCF_000735185.1 Notothenia coriiceps
AAGAAGTAGAAAGTACAGGTATTTGTGTTCAACATGTAAGAAGTAGAAAGTACAGGTATTTGTGTTCAACATGTAAGAAGTAGAAAGTACAGGTATTTGTGTTCAACATGTAAGAAGTAGAAAGTACAGGTATTTGAGTTCAACATGTAAGAAGTAGAAAGTACAGGTATTTGTGTTCAACATGTAAGAAGTAGAAAGTACAGGTATTTGTGTTCAACATGTAAGAAGTAGAAAGTACAGGTATTAG
>NW_011355387.1:3751-3975 GCF_000735185.1 Notothenia coriiceps
ACATGTGAGAAGTAGAAAGTACAGGTATTTGAGTTCAACATGTAAGAAGTAGAAAGTACAGGTATTTGGGTTCAACATGTAAGAAGTAGAAAGTACAGGTATTTGAGTTCAACATGTAAGAAGTAGAAAGTACAGGTATTTGAGTTCAACATGTAAGAAGTCAAAGTAAAAAGTCGTCAGAAAAACAAGTAGTGGAGTAAAGTACTGATACCAGAAACATGTAC
>NW_011355387.1:5198-7062 GCF_000735185.1 Notothenia coriiceps
TGCGGGGCCCAGCTCGCCTCAAGTACATGACTCTGGCTCCAGTTGCGCCACCCACTGGGACATAGAATCCCATTCTTCTGTTGACTTCTCTGAGGATTATAGCCCAGGATCCCCTCAGCCTACAACCAGTCATAAACACACACACTTTCCAGAATTGGTCCAAACACCTTTAGAAACTCATATTTGACCTTATGTCGAATAACACACACACACGCACAGATCCTAAAGCCCGCGTCACACTGTCCCGAGATTGACACCCGATGGACACACGAATATGGAATTGTGAATTTCGCACGAAGATGGCCCCGAACCACACGAAGGCAACATTTACATTACATTTAAGAAATACAACTGCAACGAAAGTATTATGATACTGTACTGATATTTTCAGACTTTGTTCTTTACTTTATCCGTCTTTATATGTAGAAGATATTAAGTTTTCTCCGTAATGTTGTTTCCATAGCAACAACAACTTCTTGTCAACTCGCCTTCAAAATAATTTATTATATCCTTTTCAGTTTCACAGAACACAAATTGGGTTATTTACATAATATGTTTACATGATTTTGTAAAAGGAAATGTTCAAATTCAGCTCTGATCGTACCAACATCGGGACATTGGTGAGGGCATCTTAAGCCATCGTATGACCGCCGGTGGAGTTTCTCAGGCTCCGGCAGCAACTTTGTGAGCGGTGGCAAAATCTTTGGCATGCCAAAAAATTGCCAGAGGACCTTGTGAAGGTTCATTTTCGTGTTGAATTCGTGTCAATTTTGCCCTTCGTAAGGCCATCGTGAGGGCATCTTGTTATCATCGGTGCCATCGGGCGTTCGCCCCGATCAGAGTGAGGGCGAATGCCCGATGGCACCAATGATAACGAGAAGGTGACACAATTTGACAAGATGCCCTCACGAGTGCCTTACGAAGTTGCCGCTCACGAAGTTGAGCCTGAGAAACTCCGCCGGCTGTCATACGATGGCCCTCACGAATGGCCCGATGTTGTTACGATCAGAGCCCAATTTGAACATTTCCTTTATCGTGTGTCCATCGGGTGTCAATTTCGGGACAGTGTGACGCGGGCTTTAGGGCCCTGCAACTTATTCTCAATCGAGAACCCAAAACCCCAATCCAACACAAAAACCTAACCCAAACAGCAGATCCTAATAATCCGTCTTTTTGGTAAACATAAGGTTGCGTCTGCGTGTCAATGACGGTATTGCTGCTGCCTGCCCCCCCCCCCCGTCGCACACCGCACCTCCAACTTAAAGCTTTAGCCCCGCCCCCTTCACCTGAGCGCACCTCGCACTGAAACAGAAACATGTATTAATAAAGGTTCCAATCAAATCAAATCAAACTTAAATGCGGCTCCTACACTGGATAAGAACACATTATTTTCACATACGAAATTTGAGTATAAGGGAGGATTAAAAAATAGAATTAAAAAAAAATTTCAATATTTATTTAAACTTAAGACGTTAAAGAGAAAATGTGCTCTTAAAATAATAAAATACAATAAGAAATATTTATACAAAGATAAGTTTATGTAAAAATGAGCAAGACGTTTCCATTTTGCTGTTTTTTGTGTGGCTTTCAATCGTACAAAAACCACACACATTTGAATATCGGCACAGCGTGAGGAGGTGTTGATCTATCGCCTCTGTTTCCTGTCAGGTTGCTGATGATGGTTACGGAGTTTCTTACATCATCGTTGGCGAAGAAATGATCAACTTCCACGTCTCGTCCAAACACTCCTGCAGCGAAACTGTGAGTAAACACTCTCTCACACACACACACACACACTCACTCACTCACTCACTCACTCACTCACTCACTCACTCACTCACTCACTCACTCACTCACTCACTCA
>NW_011355388.1:0-2292 GCF_000735185.1 Notothenia coriiceps
TAAACAAAGTCTTGGCTTTCAGAATATGAAACTTTTATTTCCCAAATCACACGATAAATACATTCTTTAAGCTTTTAAAGGGTAGAAGACAGCTCTCACTCGCACTGGGCTCTTCCGCAGCGCCGCCCCCCCTCCCTCCGGATGACATTATGAATGGAAGGCGTATAGTAATCATAAATAACACGGCAGGGTCCGTTACAGTTTGTTTTCATCTGATTTTAATTAAACAAAGTCTTGGCTTTCAGAATATTAAACTTGTTTCGGTAAATTCAGATGATAAATACAACTTTGAAGCTTGTGACGGCATAATTACAAGCGGAGAACGGAGTAATGTAACGTCACAGCAGGCATAACAACAGCCGGTGTTTCTCGTGAGGGTTTTCCCGGGAAACAAACACAATACACACACGCAATACACAAACACACACACACACACACACACACACACACACACACACTCGCGAGCTTCCCCCAGACCAGTAATCCAAACGAAAATATCTTCCCTCCGTAGTATTTTGATCATTTGCTACTAACCAATCAGATCGATGTATTCCAGAGAAGAGGAAACTTTGAAGGCCTTTCTCTCAAAATGATTACTCGGTGACAGTCATTATATAATGTGACATATTTTGCTTAATATTTGGAGAACAAAAACAATCCTGATATCATTAGAAAGCTAGGAATCTCCTCTTTCCAGCAGTGTACAACTCAAAATGTGTCATCGGGTCAATGCGACTGATTTCGATGGAGCAGGTCACATATCATATTCAAATATTAATGAAATATGAAGAAATTCAATAACTGTTGTGTTTTCTGTAATTAAAAACAACAACAGTAGCAAAGTAAACACACATCTAAAGAGATGCAACATTTTTGTCCTCGGTACATCCAAGACTTAAATATGTGATGCCTACAGTATTATAATGACCTATATTTTCATCATGAAGCGTTAACACTTTGCACATGTGAGGCTGATCGATGGAGCTGTTGGACCCGTGGTTTTGTTGTGATCTGCAGCACAGACTTTGTTTTCTTTTCAGAGCTGTGCAGGATTTGAGAGCGCCGCTGTGCTGAAAGAGAAGAAGAATGCAGCGGAGGACGTGGCCAACGAGGCCGTCAACCTTTTGTGGAATCTGTGGTAAGACAAGGGGTTGTGTTTTTAACCTTTTGTTTATCAAGGGAGCTTTTACCCAGCATGCACAATGGCTTTGGACGCGCTACAACTCTAGCTGCATGCAGAATCTCTCCCGGGCGCTGCACTATACTTTCTACCCCAGGCCAGAACATTGCATTTTTAGTTCATCTTAGTCACTATCCAGCTTTTGACCCATTATCCATCATTATTCACACAAATATAATACATTATGTCTAATTTCTAATTTCTTACCCATCTTATGTCTGTTTTTCCTCTTGTGTTGTTTTTCCTAGTGAGAGCAGCAGCCAGTCTCTGTCTGTCTTCAACAAAGCGGGTCTCCTGGACATGGTGGTGCAGTGTCTGGAGACACACCAACACAACATGGAGCTGGCCATATCTGCGGGTACGTCTCATTAAAGTACCGTTCACTTGTAGTCATATTGATTTATAAAGGTGCCTAAGTTATTGTTTTGGCCGCACCTGGAAGCTTGTTGATCCAAATATCCCAAAAGGACATAAAGTCACTGCTAGGGATGGGTATCGTTAAGGTTGTAACGGTACTACTACTTTTATCAATACCGCTTATCGATCCGGCCTTTTAACGGTATTCTTATCGGTTCCTTTAAAAAAAATGTTTTTATTAAATAAATAATATTTCACATCAAAAGAAACAACAAAGTTTTAACAAATCGTATTAAATAATGTGATGACAGAACTGTAAAACAGAATAGCTGAAACTTTAACAAAATAAATAACTCAGTAACCTCTAATCATTAACCCATGTTTGTATAATTGAGTTAACTCTGTGTGTTGCTGCTAGCATACATAACACCTGACGTGGAAACGTTACTCGTGGGTGGGTCTACAGAGCTGCTAGAAAGACAGTGGAACCCGGTGCATTCCTCCGTCTCGATGTGGTGCACTTTTGCTAAATGTTTAGACAAATTGCTAGTGTTACCGCCCTTACATGATAAACTGTTATTGCACTTTTGGCAACGAGCATTGTCCACATCGAGACGGGTAAAGTTTAACCACACCTCGGAGCGCGTTCTCTCCGCCATCTCCTCAGTGTGTTGCTGCATGTAGCAGCTGCGTCTGTGTAAACTGCCCCGCCCCCTCGGTTATGGCTAGAAAGGATCCGTCTTGTGTAAATATGA
>NW_011355389.1:0-1790 GCF_000735185.1 Notothenia coriiceps
CTTTAAAGTAGAGACACTACATACTGATATACACCTGAACATCAGCAGGAGAGGACTCTTTAAAGTAGAGACACTACATACTGATATACACCTGAACATCAGCAGGAGAGGACTCTTTAAAGTAGAGACACTACATACTGATATACACCTGAACATCAGCAGGAGAGGACTCTTTAAAGTAGAGACACTACATACTGATATACACCTGAACATCAGCAGGAGAGGACTCTTTAAAGTAGAGACACTACATACTGATATACACCTGAACATCAGCAGGAGAGGACTCTTTAAAGTAGAGACAGTTCATACTGATATACACCTGAACATCAGCAGGAGAGGACTCTTTAAAGTAGAGACACTACATACTGATATACACCTGAACATCAGCAGGAGAGCACTCTTTAAAGTAGTGACACTACATACTGATATACACCTGAACATCAGCAGGAGAGGACTCTTTAAAGTAGAGACACTACATACTGATATACACCTGAACATCAGCAGGAGAGCACTCTTTAAAGTAAAGACACTACATACTGATATACACCTGAACATCAGCAGGAGAGGACTCTTTAAAGTAGAGACACTACATACTGATATACACCTGGGTGAGCAGGATGTTGAATAAAGTAAAAAGTACCACGAAATCAAGTAGAAGAACTTCCAAATGTGACTTAAATTCTCCACCTCACCAAACCTCTCTTTACTCAGAGCTGTTAGTCAGCAAGTTGTGACTGAAATGTTAAAATGATCCCCCGTGACCGAAGCCCCGATGAGTTCAGGAACAACATCCTCTCACACAAACACAGACAATAATAAAATAAAGTGAGCCAGTTGCTGCTGGGAAATCAGCACGGCTGTGGTCATGTGACACGAGTTCACAGACAAGGAGCTCATTATAGTCTTTGTGTTCGTCACCGTTTCACTGAAAAAGCCTTCTGTTGCTCCGAAGATCTCACAGCCTGCTCAATACTCCATACTGAATACTGAATGCTCCATACTATAACCCAGATATGTGAGCGTCATAGAGGCCCCCACTGCTTTTTGGAAATACAATTTGTTAAAAATATCCTGAAAAAGACTTTTTGCAAAGAGATGTTTTAACACTTAAACTAAAAAGCCTACAGGAAATATGTTATTATTCATTAAAAATAATAATATAATCAGCAACCAGAGGTGGGAAGTAACTAAGTACATTTACTCAAGTACTGCACAATGTTGGGGTAGTTGTACTTTACTTGAGTATTTACATGTTATGCTACTTTGTACTTTTACTCCACGAGGGTTTTTCCCTTAATCTCCTGGTTTAGTATGTCATTTATTTTTTTGCTGTAATTGTATTTATTTTTTACTTTTTATTTTTTGTTAATTATTATAAATTAAATGTTACATTTTATTTGTTATGTATCTATGTATTTATGTATTTATTGATTGTATTTGTATTATTTATCTAATATTATTTTTTGTGTTGATAATTATAAATTATATTTCTATCAATTATTTTAAATTGTATTTTTTTGTGTATTCATTAATTAATTCAATCTATTTATTTTAGTCTTTTTAATATAGCATAATTTTTAAAATACTACCAATATAATATAATTTATATTTAAATAAACTAATACATATTCTCATGGAATTTCCTTTATCCCATGATTTTGTTAATCCTATTATTCTTATTATGGAAATTGTTTTAATGTATTAAAAATACATTAAAACAATTTCTGGTACTCAGGTCTGATCTGAAATCATCCCATTTGTTTCAATTAACAATTTCTTAATTAATTAGA
>NW_011355390.1:0-3648 GCF_000735185.1 Notothenia coriiceps
GGGATGCACCGTCATCCAGGGGAACCTGCACATCAACATCAGGAGGGGCCGTGAGTCACACACACACACACACACACACACACACACACTACTTAAAAACAGTTAAAGAGGTTTGATGGTTACATATGGTTGAACCACTAAAGATGCAGTTAAAGCAGAGAGTGTAATCAATACATCAGTGTGTAATAACATTGTGTGTGTGTGTGTGTGTGTGTGTGTGTGTGTGTGTGTGTGTGTGTGTGTGTGTGTGTGTGTGTGTGTGTGTGTGTGTGTGTGTAGACAACCTTGTGGCAGAGCTGGAGAGTTTCACCGGGTTGATCCAGAGGGTGACGGGGAACGTGAGGATCAGACACTCACACACTCTGACATCACTGGCATTCCTGCGCAGCCTGAAACACATCGAGGGGAGAGAGCTGCTGGACGAGTGAGAACACACACACACACACACACACACACACACACACACACACACACACACACACACGACATCACTCTTGGCGCCGTGCTGGGTGGCTGCCTGTTGTAGCAGCTCCCCTGTTACTTTCTTGTTTATTTCTAGTCTTTCATTTTTTATTGTACAATGCCATGTCTTTTTTAGGCTGCTATAACGCAAACATTTCCCAAATTGGGATCAATAAAGTGTTGTCTTATTACACACACACACACACACACACTCACACACTCACTCACTCACTCACTCACTCACTCACTCACTCACTCACTCACTCACTCACTCACTCACTCACTCACTCACTCACTCACTCACTCACTCACACATAAAGAGGTAAAGGAACAGTTTGGGGGTTTATATGAATTCCCTTTTAACACATTATGAGGGTGTGTTTTACAGACGAGTATAAATAGTTGTCTCGTCAAGGTCATTATTAAAATATTGGCAGGGTGAGGACAAAAACAAAGATAAAATAATAATAAAAAATAGTTTTGACTGAGGCTGCAGACTGTGGGAAAGACTTGTTTAATATCATCACTGAAATAAACCAAAACACACTTCCTTCTCTCTATTTATAGCCTGTTTACCTAATAGTCACTGTTGTGAACCCAGTGCTCTAAGGTTTTATGTTAGAAATGTATAGTACGGGTCAAACTGCCGGATGCTAACCTGCATATGTTGGGCAATTTAGCATAAGTTGCATTAATTAGCATTAATTACCATATGCAGGCAATAGTAGAAACAATGGGTTGGCTGATTTGGAAAATATAGGAGTGGTTTTGGGGGTTAATGCAGATGTTGAGTCCATTTCTGACATTTTCAGGATCATAAATGGCAGTTTTAACCAGAAAGCGGCCATAGATGTACTCTCGGTGAACTAATGTTGACGACATTTGTGTCGATTTTAAAGTTGATGGGACTCAAACTGCCATTTTTGATCCTAAACATACCAGAAATGTATTCAACATCCTCAACAACCACATCAAAATTGTCCAAATCGCTCAAGCCATTATTCAGATATTGTCTGCATATGCTAATTCATGCTAATTGCCCAACATATGCAGGTTAGCATCCGGCAGCTTCTATGTGCTGGAGACCCGTACTATACATTTCTAACATGAAACTTTGAGAACATCTGGGTTCACACTAGGCAACTAGACTACTAACTGCTAAAGTAAACGTGTTTTCTTTATAAGAGCTTGAACGCAGCGTAGTCCTTTTTCTCAGGGTCGTAGCGAGGCCTCTTTCGTCCTTGATTCCCAGGAATGTCTCCGTCCCATGGCTCACATTTCTGTCATTCCTGCATGTCTGGGTGTTTCCCTCTGACTCATGAAACCTGCTCCTCCTCCATTAAACAGCATTCCAGTTTAATCCCAGTTCACACGATGTTTCTATTCTATGAAAACCACTTATGTGGAGATCTGTGGAGCAAACATTGAAGACAAATGGCTAAGAAGCTTATAGAAACCACCAGCAGGTCTTTAGAGCAAAGCTTTACAGATTAAACCTCTTATTGATCGGTTGATTGTCCGAAAAAGGCGGCAACTACTTTTATAATCTGTTATATGAAAAATGTTCATGTTAAAAATGTCCCAAAATGCTGTTTTCAGTCCCTCAAATAAGGAGGTTTTTTATTATATTAAAGCTCATATATTCAGGATTTACAAAATAAAATATAATGTTTAATCATTTAAAAAAAAAAGTATTTATTTTTTCATCTTTATTTATTGCTGGTATTATTATAACTTTTTATGTGTAAATAAGATTTAATTTAAGTGATGTCATTTTACTTCTTCCACTAACTCTCTTGTTATTTTTATATATGTGTTATTGTTTATGTGTGTATGAAAAAAAATGCAACCAACACAGAAACCTTAACCAAAGAATGTCAAACCAAGAAGCGGATGATTTCCCTTTCGTCCAATCACCATCCTCCTCTCCTCTCTGCAGCATGTACGCCTTTGTTGCCGTGGACAACCAGCAGCTCCAGTATCTATGGGACTGGAAGCAGCACAACCTGAGCATCTCGGCGGGAAAACTGTTCTTCAGAGCAAACCCCAAACTCTGCATGTCTGAGATACGAAAGATGTGGAACAAGACGGGCATTCAGGGACACTTTGAAGAGAGTGACTTCAGGAACAATGGAGACAGAGCCAGCTGTAAGACACACACACACACACACACACACACACACACACACACACACACACACACACACACACACACACACACACACACACACACACACACACACACACGTAAACTAGTTATTTATTAGAGCCGCACATACATTACTATAAAGTAATCTGGAGTATTTTGGATCCTGTAATATTTCTAACTCTGTCCTGTCTCCAGGTGAAAGCACCATCCTGAGGTTTAAGTCCAACAGCACCATGAGCACGAGGATCAAACTGACCTGGCAGCGGTACCGCCCGACGGACTTCAGAGACCTCATCAGCTTCATCGTGTACTACAAGGAGGCGTGAGTTCTCCAGACGTTCTGTAAACATGACATACCTTCATACATGGCATTGTTCATACTGGGGACACTGGGGACGTTCCTCTGCAGCTCCACAATACTTCGTTAAAGGTCCCCTATTAAACTCTTCTTCATCAATATATCACAGGTCTCAGATATATCCAGAACCTGTCTCTGATTGGCTCCAAACACCAAACAGATCATTGCAGCATTACCCATAATCCCCTCTGTTTCAGCCCTGTTTCCAAAGTGCTGATTCTCTGTCTGTTACTTTAGATGAAAATAAGGAGCCCCTCCCCACGCCCCTCTGAGAGAGATTTGGTTACAAAGAACTCAATGGAGATTCAGGTGAGAAGGGGGGGGGGTTACCTTGGTTGCTGATTGGCTAATGGTTACTCAAGACAAAACATCGTTATGACATCACAAAGTGGCCAAAATCTGATCAGCTCATTTTCAGACAGGTTTTTATAGAAATGGATCAATAAGAGAGAGAATCTTTGTTCCTGAAACTTTCAGAGTCTCTTTCCACAGAGGGGGACACATGTTGATGTAGAAGAGACATGAAGAAGAGGGGACACATGTTGATGTAGAAGAGACATGAAGAAGAGGGGACACATGTTGATGTAGAAGAGACATGAAGAAGAGGGGACACATGTTGATGTAGAAGAGACATGAAAAAGAGGGGACACATGTTGATGTAGAAGAGACATGAAGAAGT
>NW_011355391.1:0-1939 GCF_000735185.1 Notothenia coriiceps
TGTGTGTGTGTGTGTGTCCTGGCACTGTGTGTGTGTGTGTGTGTGTGTGTGTGTGTGTGTGTGTGTGTGTGTGTGTGTGTGTGTGTGTGTGTGTGTGTGTGTGTGTGTCCTGGCACGTGTGTGTAGGAGGGATGACGTATTGCTGACACTCCTCCGTCATCGATGTAAACAGATTAACTCTGCAGCCGACAGCTTTGTGCATGTTCTACCTACTGTAATTGGTGCACACACCGAGGCGTAGTAAGTCCTGTCGGTTATGGATAATGTCGCTTAATCGTTTAAAATATAACACTTCAATGTTTTACATGTAAAGCTTATTTGGATGCAAAGGTCAAATAAAATATTCTTTCCCTGGACAACTTATTAACATTCTGAGTGACATAAATAGATTTAGAAAGAAATCTTGTAGGAACATTATTTAATTATCAGATTATTTGCAGTGTATTTTTTTTTCGTGTCTCTAAAATGTAAAAATAAAAAGGTCCAAGGTGACATGAAATCAACATTTTTAATTTACAATAAAATCTAATAAAGAAAAGTAATATATTAGTACGTTTTAGAATCTGGAAGCTGGGAATGTTTGCCTTTTTTTGCTTGAAAATGAATACATTGATTATTGAGAGTAACCTTTCTTGTTTCTCTAAAAGTCACACAGCCTTTTAAACTATAAGTTACACTACCATCACTTTTTAATTGACATTAAACATGTTTTTTTATATGCAAATATTGCCTACAAACGATTAAATGGAAATTCAAGAGGAATATATAAACGTTTTTTTTTCAAGAGGTAATTTGCTGATAAGAAATCTGCAAACACACGATGCAGCTTTATGTAAAGTCATCTATATTCCCCTCTTCAGCATACAGTGTCAGACAGCGTATTGAACTGTTGTGAAAATCCTGAATGTACTCGTCCAACATGAGAGTAACATGATATCAAAGGTATCCCAGCTGTAGCTGTGAACATGACAGGATGTGTGATTACCTAGAAGAGCATCAGGACTGTTTGAGGCGTATGATAGCTATGTGATTAACATGATGATTCAGCCTCTATGGAGAGAGACATGTGACAAGCATGCTCATTTCTGACGTGGAGCTAATCTGAAGTAAACATTGAATACTGCTTTCTATTCCTCCATCTTGTGACTGTGTAACTCCCTCTCTTGGATATCAGCATGTGAAGGACGCTGTTCAGGAACTAGTTGACGCTCTGTATGTGATGACTACTTCCATTCTGGAGAGGATCAGGAATACATGGATCCGGAGATTGAAGCTCAAGCCGGAGACCAGGGAGATTTTTCAGTAAACAGAGACAGAAATCACCTGAACACAGAGAGGCTGCAGCAGGTATACAAAAGGAAGAAGAGGAGTATTTCCTGTAATGATCCAGTCTTCGTACAGAGTGTCCTGTCGGTCTGCCTCCTCAGACTCACACACTTCCTTCTCTCTCACTCTGAGCTCCACTGGGACTACTTTCTGGAGCTGTGTGTGCCCGGCTGTGTCCGAGCACTTGAACCTCGCCTTGCAAACAGCTCGAGCCTCGGTAATTAACACGGCTGGCAGAAGTTCAATCACCTCGATGTCTCGCGAGAGATAGGGTCCACGGGATGAATGACTCGGCTTTTTGGGAGTTAAATGAGTCCTGAGTCTCTTGGCCCGGCTGTAATTAGGAGCCGGACACGGGTGAGAAGACTTTGGCCATTGTTCAGAAAGAGAGAGTCTCCATGCTGTCGAGACTGAGAGCAACAGCTCGTCCATCACTGCCCTCCGTCTCAAAACAATGTCTCCTAGAAATAATAATAATAATAGATTTAATTTGTTAGCGCTTTTACAGGTGCTCAAAGACGCTTTACAGATAATAGTGAAGAGAAAAGAAAAGAGAAGAAAGGAACAACAAATAAATATATATTTAAAGTTAAAGTCAAATAATACAAAAACA
>NW_011355392.1:0-2325 GCF_000735185.1 Notothenia coriiceps
GGGCGCGCTGGGGGGGGGTAAAGTGGAGAAGTTTCTGCATGCAAAGTCGACTATAGAAAACCTGGAATTCTGTTGCATCCGATAGAAGCCCTCTTGTTTTTAGTTTTTTTAACG
This sequence comes from Notothenia coriiceps, assembly GCF_000735185.1. Lineage (NCBI taxonomy): Eukaryota > Metazoa > Chordata > Actinopteri > Perciformes > Nototheniidae > Notothenia > Notothenia coriiceps. Next base: position 115 of record NW_011355392.1, read on the forward strand.
CTACCGTTATATGGCTTTTAAAATTCAAGAGTTTCATTTTGGTTTTGCAGATATGGAGAATAAAGAAAAAAGGAAAATATACTCTGTGTTTCACATGATATGTGTCGCCGCCATCTTGCCAGCAGTTATCCAAACGGCGACGGACGACTCACAGTGTCGAGCAAAGTGTGTGAAACTCCAGCAGTTAGTCTGATATTCACACATCCTAAAGAGCTGCATTTACACAAATCACAGGAAATAAGTACAACAGCTAAAAAAAAAAAAAAAAAAGGGGTTCAAAAGGATATGAATGATCACATCAAAGTCACTTAAGCATACATTGATTAGAAATCAACGAGGAGGAAACAAACATACATCTGGTCAATAGAATCAGGATTATAAAAAAGATTAGATAAAATGTCTGTCGGTAGAAATATACAAACTCCAGACACATTCAGTTACATCTGAGCTTAATACGGGCACAGCGGGTACATTTGTTTAAAAAGTGGGTTGATTAAAGAGGGAAAAAGAAAGGATTACATAGTAATTCTAAAATCAATTAAATGTCCCATTGGTTTACATAAATATATAATAACAAATGTCTAGAAAGTCTCCTCTAGGGATACTGAGATTGGTGAGTAAGTCTCTGACATTTTTAGTGTCCATTTCAGTTCATCATCCGGGTCTTGTATGCGGGGAACTCCCCTTCATCCTCTGACCAGCGGTTACCTATAGAAATAATGAGGATAAACTGAGAAGGGGAAGAGAGAGATGATCGGAGAAAGAAAGAAGAGGGAAAGAGAAAGAGAGGAGAGGCGGACAACATGCGTTATTAAAGCCCAGAACGAGAAAGCTGCTTCCTGCCTGGAGAAAAGGAGAGGAGCCATTCTGTGTGTGTGCGTGTCTATTTTCTTTAGAGTGCGAGATCTTACCGTTGTGTGTTAACAAGAGTAGGTCCTGACTGTGGCCGTGTCCAGCCTCTGTATAGACTGACTTCCTGTGTGTCCATGTTGGCAAAATCACATGCAGAGACATGCCGTTAGTCACAGCATCGTTAACAAAGAGCACAGCAGCAGAGCAACGAGGAGAATTAAAGAGAGTTTGGATAATCTGGGCCCGTCAGAGGGGTCTAAACACGAGCAGTAGTGACGAAATCACGGAGCATAGAGAGTGGTGCAGGGATGAGTCCTAAAACTTAAAAATGGAGTCAGCATTTTCCTGTTCCCTCGTCTCAAAGTTGGTTTTTTGAATGTGCTTTTGGTGGTCAGCCGGAAATAGCGTCTGCGGTTAACACAAGCTGAAGACATTTTTAGTCCACAACTTAAAATACGTCAGTAAATACTTCACTGGTGAATTTAAAAACGTTGGTTGCTAACAAGCGTCTAAATGAGACGACTAAACGTCATCACGCCCAACATTAGCTTCCTTTAGCTTAGCGGTGGTGACGTGAAGTCATGTGACCGTGCTGTAGTTCCTTTATAACCCAACATTAGCTTTTTCCTTAAAAAATCATAACGCGGGGTTAACATGTGGAGATTATCCTGTTGTAGAAAACGTGTAAATTGTACGTTTGTTTGCCACAGAGCCAAAATCCAATCCAATTGTTTTGTTTGTCTGACTGTTAGGGCGCTATATAAATGTAAGTTATTATTATTATAAAAAATCCCATTAGATTTTTGAGGAGGGAACCAGGGAGATGCTAACGGACTGAAAAATATGTCATCGCTGCACCACTCTATTTTACACACACACACACACACACACACACACACACACACACACACACACACACACACACACACACACACACACACACACACACACACACACACACACACACAGCTCACCCTCCATCTGGCTCCTCTTTGGCTGCGGGGAGGGAGACGCTGCGCCGCCGCCGCTCACTCTGAAGTTCGCGGGCAGCGTGTCGGACGGCCCGCGCACGTCTTTGGGTCGGAACTTCTTCCTCCATGAGGGAGCTCTCCGGAAGTTCTTATCATCGTCCTGGAAGAGGAAGAGGAGGAAGAGAGGTGTGTTATTATGTGTTGTGTGTGTGTGTGTGTGTGTGTGTGTGTGTGTGCGTGTTATGGTGTGTGTGTTTGTGTTATGGTGTGTGTGTGTGTGTGCGTGTTATGGTGTGTGTGTTTGTGTTATGGTGTGTGTGTGTGCGTGTGTGTGTGTGTGTGCGTGTGCGTGTTATGGGTGTGTGTGTGTGTGTGTGTGTGTGTGTGC
>NW_011355393.1:0-2145 GCF_000735185.1 Notothenia coriiceps
AGTGTCTCTACTTTAAAGAGTCCTCTCCTGCTGATGTTCAGGTGTATATCAGTATGTAGTGTGTCTACTTTAAAGAGTCCTCTCCTGCTGATGTTCAGGTGTATATCAGTATGTAGTGTCTCTACTTTAAAGAGTCCTCTCCTGCTGATGTTCAGGTGTATATCAGTATGTAGTGTCTCTACTTTAAAGAGTCCTCTCCTGCTGATGTTCAGGTGTATATCAGTATGTAGTGTCTCTACTTTAAAGAGTCCTCTCCTGCTGATGTTCAGGTGTATATCAGTATGTAGTGTCTCTACTTTAAAGAGTCCTCTCCTGCTGATGTTCAGGTGTATATCAGTATGTAGTGTCTCTACTTTAAAGAGTCCTCTCCTGCTGATGTTCAGGTGTATATCAGTATGTAGTGTCTCTACATGTCTCCATTCTTTAATGTTCAAAAAGCTCTTTATTGTTTCTCATACTGTCTGTGCTGCAGCACCTCTTTTCACCCTCTGTCTGAAACCAGAGCCCAGTCTGCTCTGATTGGTTAGCTGGCCGGCTCTGTTGTGATTGGTCAAACGCTTAAAGATGTCCCGCCCCTTAGCCTATCACGAAACTCCCTATGGAGGGATGTTAGCCTTTGCAGACCATCTACATGCACTAACACCCACAGAACACACCATGGGAGAGGGAACGCCACAGGAAGCAACATCGGGGCTCTTTAATGTCAAAATGTTGGCCAGTATAAAAGTCACTCTCAGGGAGTTGCAGTGTGTTGAGGACAGAATATTGAAACGCTTTCCGACGGAGGGCAGACCACCCAGCCGGGCTAATATCGGGAACAGCGGAGGGTTTATCTGTCAGCTGATGGAGGATGTTCAACCTGAGGTCACCGGCCCAGTGAGGGTCACCGGCCCCGGGCTGATGGGCCCTGCAGGATAACAATGGAGGAGATTAGCTCTGAGACGTCGGGGTCATAAGAGAAGAAGAGCCGGACTGAGCCTGCACGATAAAGACCGGATTAAGGCTGCAGAATGAAGCAACGTGTTATCGTATTCGAGATATGGACTAGTGGAGTACAAGCACATCAACATCTGTTCATGTTTCAGTGTAGACATGACTTCATCTGTGTAATAGTGTGTTGGCATGTTAATGGACACTCGCGCTGTATCCCAGCCAGACCTGAGTCCAATCTTTCTTCAAGAAAATGAATCAGAATGTTTTAAATCTTCTAAAAGAGAAGGGAAGAGTACCCCTCCGTGACATACGCAGCTAATGATATAACAGCTGTGATTTAATGTGTGACGCAATTAAGAAAGCAGTCTCAGTGCTGCCAGATGAAACACTGATAACCACCGGGCTGTCTGTCACTGCGTTGTTATCTGTCGCTGTGCTCTGACTGCAGAGCTTCATCAGGCTCATTCTCTGTCTCTGCGTTCTCTCTTTCCCTGGAACTTGGAAGTTCAGTTTTGATGAAACGTCTCAAGAATAAACAAACCAAGTGTGAGTGGTGTCATTTAAACATGAGTGCTATATTCTTGCTGACGATCTTTCTTGTGTGTGTGTGGTTCAGGAGATGGATTAGAAAAGGTCTTGTTAGTGGGCCCTCGTCTGCTTTTGGGGGTTTCCCTCTCCTGTAGTGCTCTAGAGGTTTCTGTGCATGTAAGGGGTCTGCAGAGGGTCCCAAAGCGCCGGGACATAGTGACAGACTACTACCGAATAGCTCCAACACATTGTACGTGATAGGCTAAGGGGCGGGACATCTCTAAGCGGTTGACCAATCACAACAGAGCCGGCCAGCTAACCAATCAAAGCAGCTCTGGTTTGAGACAGAGGGTGAAAAGAGGTGCTGCAGCACAGGCAGTATGAGAACAATGAAGAGCTTTTCGAACATTAAAGCATGGAGACATGTAGAGACACTACATACTGATATACACCTGAACATCAGCAGGAGAGGACTCTTTAAAGTAGAGACACTACATACTGATATACACCTGAACATCAGCAGGAGAGGACTCTTTAAAGTAGAGACACTAAATACTGATATACACCTGAACATCAGCAGGAGAGGACTCTTTAAAGTAGAGACACTACATACTGATATACACCTGAACATCAGCAGGAGAGGACTCTTTAAAGTAGAGACACTACATACTGATATACACCTGA
>NW_011355394.1:0-17076 GCF_000735185.1 Notothenia coriiceps
GGTTCAACCCAAACTGTAGCCGATGTGCACTCTTTCAACCGGTGCACTCGCATCTTGAACGTTTATGCTGGTGCACCGATGCGAATCGGTGAATCTTAACATCTCTAGTGTGATAGCATAATGATGGTGGCGATGAGTTGGGAGATGGCAGGGAGGCTCTCTTTAACACATTTGGAGGGCATTGGGTCAAGTGTGCAGATGGAGTTAATTCCAACTTATGGTCACATTTATAATAATTTATAATAATATAGACAATTAGGGCAGGGCTACCTTGTGATTGACAGGTCGCTACTACGGTGTTGACTGTTCTGAGTGCTCAAGTTACATTTTTGACCTAAATCGCATTGACTTTTTTTATTTATCCTCCTCTCTTTTTCAACCTATAATGGCCCTTATACCCCAATGTAGTAGCTTTGACAGGGTTTTTGACAAAGTGATTAGCTTCCAATATGCGTTCAAGATTCCTGCTATAACATTACATTACATTACATGTTACTTGTTAGACGCTTTTATCCAAAGCGACTTACATACTCAATGCTGTGGGCAATCCCCACAGGAGCAATTTGGGGTGAAGTGTGTTGCCCAGGGACACAACGACATGCTGACTGCAGTGGGGTTTGAACCTGTGCTCCCCTGATCCGAACACCAACGCACTAGTCCACTGCACCATAACTGTGATTTACATGCATTCATTTGTTTTGACAACTCTGTCAGTGTTGGCAAGAATAATTGTATAATAGTATAATAAAAATAATCTAAAACATTTCTTATCTTCAGGTCTTACCAGTTCTACTCGTCCAAAGCCACCGACCCCGAGAGTAGCAACGACCTCCAGCTGGTCGAAGGGCGTGGATGTAGGAAACGTGGAAACCATTTCCTTCAGCTGGATGACGTCTGAAGACAGCGGATGGCTCTGGTGGCGCGACAATGACCTTCTGAGGGGAGACAGAGAAAGGGCCTCGTCTAAACCAACCAATCACAGGTATAGATGTTTTAATTTTTTTTTCTTAATATGTTCAACTTCATCACTGCAAGTACCTGGCATGTCTCTTCTTGTCGTCACGATCAAGTGTTGCCACGTAGCCTTGGAGGTACTTCTGCAGCTCATTGAAGGTGCCCACTGTCTGATCAAATGTCCTTAAAAAACAACAACCACATGATGTCAACGCTGCAATGTTGGCTTTGGTTTAACTGATGTGTCTTACTGAGATAAAGAGCATTTGAGAAGAGGGTAAGAAAGTTTTCACTGATTCCACATTGTAAGTTTTTTTAATGTTTTACTTGTTATTGGAATTAGACTGCTGGGTAATGGGATGACATTTGGCCCTCTCATGTGTATCTCTGCCAAAAAGCTTTCGTCATGCTAATAGCTGTGGGGAGGGACAACACTTTTGTGAGTGTCCAGAAAACCACAGTTCAAATGTCAGAATACTCACTCTCTATCGATAACTAGGCACTCCACACCGTCCTCATCTGCGATAATATTAGCTGATCTGACATCATCACTGAAAAAAGACAGCAAGATGTACACACACATAAACACACATACATTTTTTTATTTTCTATGATAATGATTTTGGGATTAGTAGGTCTTTTTGCATTTAAAGTCAACCAAGAATGGCTCTGCAAAACAGTCACAGCTGTGAATCAATATGTTCAACATCTTGTATAAAAAAATATATTTAACCTAAAATAGAGTGTAAATGTATATTTGATAGCTGCAATATCGTACCTGTAATGATAGTTAAGGTGCTTAAACACAGTTAAAATGAAATTGCACACTTCTTTAGTTGTACGATTTTAAAGATTTTGTTGACCAATATCTGATTTGTTTATGTATTAACGCATATTTGGGAATTTACGGTAATGTCTGGGGCTGTTAGAAAGTGCTGGCTGTATGAGTTTAACAACAGGGGATTAAATAATAATTGTAAAATAAATTATGAGAGCTAACAATAGCGAACAAAAGCTAGTTAACTAGTTAGATGGATAGCTGATGTTTGCTATTCAACAATAGATTGATGGCTAAGTTCACTTGCCAGCTTGTTAGATAGATAGCTAACCGGTCGCTAGTTAGCTTGTCAGATAGAAGGTTTGCAAGCTAAATAGCACACTGGCAGGTTAATTGAGTTTGGTTTATAGGTTTACTTGTATTTATACATTTCAACACTGTGGACCTTTGCAAACCTTTGCGCAGAGATAGTTATTAGAAACTGTGGACCTGAGCTTAAGTGAGCCTGACAGCCAGGGGTGATTTGGTACTTTTCTTAGTTCTTCATAACGAAGCAGTTTACATCAAGACACCCTACGGACTTATTAAAAATGTGCTCTTACGAGATTTTGAACCATTTAATATGTCATCCTGCCAGCCGATATTAGAAGATGGATGTGTTACTGTTTAATCCATTCCAGTTTAACCGCAGTGTAGCTGTGAATAATCCCAAATAAAAATCATAGTTTACCATACTAGTGCTAAACCGGAAGAACTAACACACTGTGTTTGAACCAGGAATGGGAAAAAGGTCAGGACTGTATAAAGTGAATATTGGTATGCATCAGCATGAGATATTGAAAATAAGAGCAAAATCCGAATGAATTATTCAATCACATGTTGTCCGGACCTAGGCAGCCCTCAACAGTCTCACGGCATTTCGTGTTATAGTCACGACATTAATCTATTGATTCGTGTTCACCAACATGATTTTCGCATTTTTTTCGTGTCACACAGAACGATTTTAAAAGTAATGTAAATAATAACAAATATGAAGGAAAAAGACATAAAAATAACAATTTTATAAGCAATGTATTTATATTGGTAGTATTTTTCGTGCCTGCACCAAATAATAACAAATTAGAAGGAACATTTTTTATACAGATTTCAGTATTCTGAGGCTCTGAGCCCCATTTATTTTCCTCGCGGACGGCAAAAAAACTCCGACATTATACAATTTTAAATAAAAGGGTTAGGCTTAGGATATTGAGTAAGAAAATGTTTTTATGAACCACACAGCTTCTGATCTTCCAAGACCCGACCGGACAAAAAGACGTGGTGCAGGCACGAAATATACTACCAATAGAAAGACATTGCTGTTGAAATTGTTCTGTGTGACACGAAAAAAATGCAAAAATCGTCTTGGTGAACACGAATCAATAGATTAAATTAATTTCGTGACTATAACACGAAATGCCGTGAGAATGGGTTGCAGCCCTGCAAAAAAAAAAATGTTGTTGGTACGCCCACTATAGACCCAAATATATGTGCACAAGCACTGAAAAGGGGGAGTTTTTCAAATACGTTCCCTTTAAATATAGTAAGCAGGCAACGCTAATGGCTGGGTTGTGGATTTTTGTGTATTCATGTTGTAAAAACCTTATCTGTGATACTGGGGCAATAACAATAAACATGACTGGGATAATGGAACAGTATCTCTAACCACCCAAAAATATCTAGAGGCATGAAATATATGACAATCTATGGTGATGTGAGATGTTTGTTTTTACCTTATAAGTGCTTTCTCTCCAAAGTAGTCTCCCTTCTGCAGCGTGTTGATAATCTGCGGGAGCTTGTGGGCCTCTGTGCTCTGGGTCACTTTCACCTGCACAACACATGTCAGCTGGATCTTTAAAGCACACTTCACTTATTCAGTCAGCAGCTTTTACAGGTGCTTTCAATTTTCTCCAAATATTTGTACATGCAATGTAAAAAGTTAGAATCCTAAGAGATTGCAATAATCGACACATTCAATTATAGTAATTGTAACATGATGGCTACGAGTGATTAAGTGGGGTTGATGATATTTTAGTTGACATTCTGTAAGATAAAACACATTCGTTGTGAGGTTTTAATTAGCTGCCTCTATTCTGCTGTATAGAGCAGCAGTTTTTTTTTTTACAAAAATCCAACAGCAGGATGTTGTGAAACTTCTCCCTTATTTGTGAGGCTTTAAAAACCAAAACGCCGAAATGATATCACAGCCATAACGGCCGGGGTGTGTTTTAGCTAAGTGCCCCGTTCGACCCAAGTGACCTTCACTTCCCCTGTTTTTCCTGGTGGCAAAAGCTCTCAGAGCGTATCCCCTCCCTTGTCAGGGGGTACGAAGGGAGCAGGGGGGTGGAACCATTTCCTGTATGAGCCCCCTTTCACCCAAACAACATGTGTTCCTCTCTGGTTTAGTTAGCTTAGCTCAGAGGAGGCGCTGTCCCGCAATGCCTCATAATGGCATTTTGAAAGTCCCCTGTGGACAACTCTGGCCTCTCTCCATCTCCCCTGGCTCCCCGGTGTCAGGTTGCTGACTGATCAGACAGACGGGCGGGTGAGTCATAGTCCCACACCCCCCAAACTCACATACAGCTTGACCAACATATTGTTTTGTTGGAGTATTGACCAAAACTGGTCTGTTAAAAAAGGGAACCCTAACCCTATTTTTTGTGTAAGCAATTTAGTCAATGAATCAATGAGTCAATTGTTTGAATTTGCCACAAGTAAATTCCTCTTCGTTGAATTGCAGATTTGTTTCAGGATGACATGTATTCACTGTGGTTTGCAGTTTTGTTTACACAGATGCTGCAATCCAAATTGAAGGAAGAATGAAAGCAGAAAGGGTTCCAGTGTCCAGCAAGACAGACCAGCGGTATTGCTGTAGCTCCCAGCACTCATGCTCACTGATAAGAAAAGCCTTTGGTGCTGGAGCAGCATCCTTATCAGTGCAATAGAGACGTCATACAGAACTGTCTAACTGAGGCATGAGAGGATTTATTGTACTGTTGAAAGGACAGGATTAAGGGCTTGTGTCTCCAGCCCTAATGAGTGCAGAGTCTTATAACGGCTTAGAAATCTCTGCAGCCCATGTGTAACAGGTTTTCATAACCAATGGGAAACACTGCAAAAAAGGTTTTTAAATAGCTTGATTTGACATTTGCCTTGTCATTGTGATTACTATAGCATATTGACATTAGCATTAATTCAAAGCACTGTTGTCATTCTCCAAATGCTGCCTTCACATTGGGTAATGTTGGCCAATATTCGCAAGTGCCTTTTGAAAAGAGAGAACATTTACGTTTTGTCTTTTGTTACGGTTAGTACCATAATGTTAAAATCAGCAAACAGTGTTGCAAGGGTAGCAATTGAGGGTGCTGACATAAGTTATAAGCTCAATGATGTGCTTGTGTGTTTGTCTGTGAATAACATACATTACCTTTCCCTGTGCGATGATGTAGAAGGTGCTTCCCTCCTCTCCCTCCCGGATGACGTGCTCTCCCTTGTCATAGTATTCCTGATGGGAGACAGGAGGGTAATAATGGGGAAAACAACAGTCAGAGCTGAAGCACTACATTGATTTAACCATTGAACCAGTTGGTCTGATTCCTGGTAGCCGGTCCCCTCGGGGATGAGAGCTGGAGTTCAGCCATCAATACTGCTCCGTCATTCAGAGCTTCTCAGCATAGAGGGGATTTTGGGAAACTCATGGGATTAATGATACATGAAGTAAAGCTCGATAGTCTGTTGATTAAGATGTTTTTTAATGTCTGTCATGATGGCCTCCGATTATGGTGATCATAGGATTTGACAATGGGTATTATCTAGCAGAAATAGCAAGAAAGGCTTTCACAAGAACAGATGGGCTTGGATTACAGGGTTTTAAAATAAAGACCTTTTTTGGTATCAGGTTGCCTTGCACATATCAAGATAAATGTCACTGGTTATCTGCTCTCAGTCATAAAGTATAGAGAACAGCACTTCTCCCCATGCTACATGATATTATAAGAGCTGGGGTAGGCAGAATATTATTGGGATCAATTTGCCATGGCAACCTTTCAGTATATTTTAATATATGTCTGACAAACCTTTAGACTTCTGGGCTCTGTTTTCAGGCCTTAGAAAAGCTAGCCAGTGACTTTGGTCAATCACAGGAAATTTCAGAAAGAGTTCCTCAAGACAGTTTGTTGTCCAATTAAAGGTCCACGTTCCTATTGGCTTTGCTACAAAATGTAGTTTGATAAACAGCATAATATGGTGCAGGAGAGTTGCTTACCCAGCATTGGCAACAAATGACTTAGCTGCAAAACAATGCTGCAAGCTAGCCTCCTCAGCTACCTTAGCTACGTTAGTGCACCAGGCTAGCAACACTGTCCCTCCATATTTCTAATAGTTTACATTCCGTGTCAACTCGCCATGGCTACTACGGTTAATGAAGGCAAAAGGCTAGCTATCTTTAGCAACATTTCTCTCCATCTCTGAAACCCTTTACCGATATTGTAGCAAGCTAGACGCTCAAATCCCAGAATCAAATCTCAAAGAGTCCGAAGATGTCCGTTGTACTGAGCAATACAAAAAAATGCATGCCAGCCGATATGACTGGAAAGTATAGGTGCCCATAGCATAAAAAGGGGTATTCTGATATATCATGTTCTGGTAAGTCATGAAATCATGTGAAGTGAAGACCATCGCATTGCAAAGTTGGAACAGATTCCCTTATTTTATATATCATATTCAAATAGTAAGAGTGTATTTTCTTCCTCGCACCACATACACTTATATCAGGCAAAAAGAAAACCCATTTTTATTGTGTTTTAATTTCATCAGTAGGAATTCAACGGTAACATAGCCTTCGGTATCAGTATTGTTGATTCCTGCAGAATATACCCTTTTCACATAATCTGAATGTTTGTTTAACCTCAAAGAGTCTTGATTTGATGATAACTGACACCTCTCAGCCAATCAGACACAAGTGCTTCCAGTAGCCATGGTATAGGCTCAAAGACTTCGCAAGAAGTCCGCTCTCACTCGGACACACTCCAGTTGGTGCTGCTCACACTTGACGGAGAAAGACTCTCTCAATGTTTAGATAAGTTTTACAAGCATCATAAAACTGAATGAAACCTTAAAATACTCTTGAACAGGTGTCACCAACCTTTTTGTCACCGAGGGCTACTTCAAGGGTACTGAGTAATACGAAGGGCTACTTGTTTGATACAAACTTCCTGAATAACATAATTGCACGGTTCACCTTTAACGATAATATTATTATTAATAATAATCAGAATACATATTAATTTACTGTATGTGAAGGACTGTCTGATCACATATTAATGTTAATTATTCCTCACAATAACTATTAACAATGATTTACCATTGCTATAGCAACCCCATTGTTTTGTTATGAAAATGTATCTATATTTATACACATTCTCGCGAGATCTATCAGGGGTCGTTGTAATGCTGCGTTCACACCGGACGCGACTTCGCTCTAATCGCTTGAGTTTCACCGCTGCTGCCAGCTGTGTTTACTCGCATCATTCAAACAAGACGCGCTGGCTCGGGAGCTACAACTACAACAAAATGAACATATTTTACCGTGATTAAATTGTAATACACGTTTCTAAATGATGCCGAAGTAACAACATACTGATACCGTTTAGTAAAAACCATGAATTAATGATTGACAAGTCTGCAGACAAGACGGCAGGCGAAAAACCTTTTAAAATGCTTGTTTTCTGAATGGAGATTGGGTCGACCAGGCTAAGCTAACGTTGTATATGCTCATTCCACACTCATAACAACGGCCTACAGACATAAATAAACCAGCGACTGTATTCGCCATGACACAGACAGTCTGTGGTTTGTACTTGTTTAACTTTTGTCCAGTTTCTGAAAAGATATGAGGAGCTGTGATCTCTGTTTGGATGTTTTCTGGTTGAACGTCAGTGGCAGGCTGAGATCCTCACCAGCGTGTGTGTGTGTGTGTGTGTGTGTGTGTGTGTGTGATGAGGCCCATGATCGTAGCTGCTCATGCTAGCTTGTCTCAGCTAAAGGTGGAACGGAGATTTGGTGCGTGGAGTTCAACTCTGAACCTATCTGGGGTCAGAGTTCAATTTCACGCACCAATTCTCCATTTCACTTACATATGTCCATACAAAATGTGTGCTTTTAAAATGTTATATTCAATATTGTCATTTTAAAATAAAAATGTATTCAATAATTTTTTTAGACGGAGCTCCATGGTGACTTGTGCTATTTTTAGAACATGCACGCGGGCGACCAATTTCCCCCCTGCGGGCGACTTGGTGCCCGCGGGCACCGCGTTGGCTACCCCTGCTCTTGAACATCGAGGTGTAGTGTGTTCTCTCGCTCATTCAGACACATATTCCTCCACTTTATGCCACCAGTCATACAGAACCTGACGCACCATCCTGACTCAGCGAGCTGCCAGATCACCTTTCCTTTTAAAGCTTTTAGGTGAAGAAGGTGGAAATGCAGAGAATTAAGTTGACCAGGAGGATAAGTTCTCTGGGACAGATGCCAAATTTGCTCAACTACTGTAATCCATTCGACTATAGAGGACTTTGGCCGAAAGTGAACAAACAAATCAGAGCAACCATGCGTAAACATTCCCGGGTGTTTACGGACAAAACTCTTGACACAAGTGCCATTTTTCTTGAGCGTCCAAGCTTTTATTCGACACGTTTACGCTTTATGAGAGCCTTGTTAAACACCTGTTGGTGACAACGGAAACAAAATGCCAAGGTTTTGTTTATAACGACTGTCTTGATGATACAGTGAGTGTGCAGGAGAGCGACACCATTTGAATTTTGCCTCGGGCAGGGCTTCAATTTGGTTTACTTATGCAGAGAAAGCCACTTATGCTCAGCTGTGTGTGTGTTTTCGGTTTGGTTGCACTATTTTTGGAGACTGTCAATCGACCAGCCACATCACATATTCAACTGCACGCCTCTCACTACTTCCAGGGACAGAAACACTAAAACTAAACTTGTTTTTAAGACCACCACAGTCTGCAGCAGCCCCCAGCTGGACTATTTGCCCTGTGTTGTCCTTGAAAGCATCTCGCTGCCTTCAAGGAGCCGTTCAGGAGCCGTTCAGCACACATGAATGATATAAAAAGACAGTGACAGATAAGTGATATTTATGGACCAAGAAACAACATTTTAAATACAAAAGGATTTATACTTCACAAGGTCACACATTCCATACTGTATTTGTGTTCCATTTACAGTTTTTCTCGAATGCCAACACACTACAATTATACATAAAGCACAATTATTTTAACTGACACTCAAAGAGCAAAACATCGGCTCAAATCTCCAAAACTCTAAACACGTTTTCAGCTTTTCACACAATTTGCAAATCAACATGGCACTCTCTGCAAACCACTGCACACGTTTCTCGACGTAAGACGCAGGAATCTGACATAAAGTCACGTGTTAGCAGGTTTAACACACTGATATTCAAAATGCCTCACACATGGACCAATGATCAAGAAACACGTTACACCTGACCAAACACCTGGAGTGGAGTGCACCAGCTGGGCGTAAAAATGTAGGTCTTAACTCTAACGTCGGGCTTAGCTACGTCCGACTTAGTGATTGAAATTTACACCGAGTGCACCAAGCCTGACTGTAGGTCGTAGCTGCGCCTGGTCTTACAGTTTTTCTCGATTGCTAACACACTAAAATTATACATAAAGCACAATTATTTTAACTGACACTGAAAGAGCAAAACATCGGCTCAAATCTCCAAAACTCTAAACACGTTTTCAGCTTTTCACACAATTTGCAAATCAGCATTGCACTTTTAGCATACCACTGCACACGTTTCTCCACGTAATACACAGGAATCTGACATAAAGTCACGTGTTAGCTGGTTTAAAACACTGATATTCAAAATGCCTCACACATGGACCAATGATCAAGAAACACGTTCCACCTGACCAAACACCTGAGAGCATAATTGTTGGCTCATCAATCAGGATGTTAGCACTATGAAAAGACCACAGGTGAGTGCTTTCTTACAGCAACAATGGAAGCCAACATGGAAGCAAGAGGAAGAGGAAGAGCTGGGCTGAGAGTGAGAGGGGGAGGAAGAGGTGGGTAAGAGTGAGAGGAGGAAGAATGAGAGGTAGAGCTGGAGGGAGAGGACCTGGACAAAGAAGAATACGCTCTAATTACGTAAATGTTATCAACCATGGTGTGACGATGAGCGAGGCTGGACAGAGGGTTCAGCCTAATCTAAGCCGATGTACTGTTGCCTCTGTAATCCGGACACTTAGACTTGAAAACAGGTTAGTTACCAGTTTTCAGCTCTGCATAATTCATGATATATTTAAGCAACAGCTCACGACAGGCCGTGGTATATGCTCATTATATCACAGCTAAGGGGCGTGGTTCGGCCCGACGCGAAGTAGAACCCCCTTAGCAACAGCTGCACATGCCCAGATGCTATGATATTATTTACAATATTAATAAAACTATGAATTCAATTTTAACTGATTGACAATGCAAAACACTGCACAGTCTAGTGTCAGTCTATTCTGTGTCATATTACTCTAGTTGTAGAGGTGGTGGGCTGAGGAGTAGCTGGTGGTCCACTCTTTTTATTGGTTTGATTGTTGGAGAAAAAAATCCAAAATCCTTTTTTGCGCCATTCTAGAAAGTTGTCACTCTGCACTGCGTGTGTCGCGTCAATTATGTCACTATCCCACGACCTACGACCTAGATCAGTGGTTCCCAACCTTTTTTTTACCAAGGCACCCCTGAAAATATTTCTCGACCCCAAGGCACCCCAACTTTTTGTAGATTTAAAAACCACTTCAGAGCTTAAACTAAAAACCATAAATACACCATAAATTGGTTTTCAAATGTGTATTTAATTGAATAGAACATTTTATAGAACAAATAATGTATTCACACATAATAACAAGAACCAGACTAAAAATGTCAGCACCATTTCTATGATGAATTCAGTATTATAAACAGGCCTACTAAGTAGGCTCTTTTGTTTTGGCTGAAAATAGTAGGCCTACTGTGCTGTAAACTCATGTTTGTGCTGGGTGTATGAGGGTTCAATTAATGGGGTTCAGTTTATGTGTGTGATACTTTAAATCTGGGTGGAGCTTCGCAGGGTTTATTGATGTGTAGAGGGGATACATAAATGAACGTCATTGAGATTGAGGAATCAGGAGAGGCCACTAGTAAGTGTGATTATTATATTGAATTTGATTTAAGTTGTATGGGATATGTGTGATCCTAATTGTTGTATTGTTGTTGTCCTTTTTTCTTCTAAGGTTAACAACCTATTTGAATTTGATTAAATTATCAAAACTAGAGTTGTTGACGTCTATTGAACCACCCAGACTGTCGGACATAGACAGACAGTTGTTAACTAACCGCATCGGCGAGGACTAAAGGTTCACGATGAGAGAGTCAGCTAGGAGATAGATTCAGCAACGTGCGGCAATTGGAATTGCCGAGGCTGAAACGCTAGCATGGAACGTCGAAGCTAGCGAGGCAGAGCTAACGAAGCCTGAGAAGCTAGCAGAAGCCGCGAAAGCACGAGGACCCCGTACGCAGTAGAGCGACACCGACGACAGGAAACCCGTGGTCGCAGGTCGGGGAAAGTGAAGGCGCGAGGCCGCAAACCTATCGTGAGCTACACTGGTCGGAACACGTGAGGACAAGGCTATTTTCGGCGGCTATCGGTAGCCAAAAGAAGCTAGCGGTAGCATAGCAAAGACGGACGCTAGCTAGACAGCAACTGAAGGTTGCATGAACAACTAGCTAACAGGCATAGTAGACACTAACTAGCTAGCAGCACACGAAGGGGCTAGCATAGACAAACGAATGCTGCTATCCAAGTTCAAAGACACAAGCTATTCGCGAAAACTGAAAGCCACAGTCCTGCTAGCAGTATGCCAGCTAGCTGAGCAGGGATAAGAACAGCCTGACTAAACTGACTCAGCTTTAAATTCGTCAGAGAGATGATTGAAGGGGAGGAACAGCGAAGCATATGAAGAGTCCTCTGAAACCCAAGTTCCATGACTCAGGCACTTATGAGTCATTAATGACCAGTCATGACTCGGCATCATGAGGTACTTGAACCCTTGCATGCTCAGAGCCTTGACCGGCTTCAGGAGTTGCTGACAGGACCTCATGCATGACGAGTCCATAAGGCCGCCGGACACGACCAGTCATTACTGACCGGTCCTCGGAACCGCTGACACCTGTGCGAAGATGATAACGAGTTCTGCAACCCTGACAGATGACTCAGCCGTATGAGTCACAACCTGAAAGCGCTCTCATAAAACGCCTCAGGCATCTGCAGATAGACCTCTAAAACACGGATGACATGACCGCACCGCACATCTGAGCCCTGAAAGTCTCCCTTGTGTCACGAGAGGTTAGTGTGCCTTGATCCTAAAACTGAGCATCGACCCCTTGCTAACTCTTTCAGGGTCATAGGGCAGTGTGAGTATTCAGCTCCACATTGAAATGACACTCCGGTTTCTCTCGCCTCGAGGTGCGAAAGCTTATTCGGAATATGATTATCAGGCTCACAACCTGCAAAAAGGCAGGAAGCATTTCATAAAGGTTCCTGAGAGGGCTGTCCTAGCTCTGTGTCAAATCTCCTCTATGAGAGCGAAGGCTGACGAGGATACGCGCAGAAAGCAGGCCAATATGAATTTAGACCACTACCTTCGACAAGTATTCAATTTCAGAAATAAAAGGCAGGCGTGGTCTACTCCCACGAGATTCACAGCACACTCTAAGCTATGTCCTCCTCAGAAGCTAGCTAATATACAGTTGATCTACATGATATATACACAGATAAGGTGCGCCAGCCTCGCTAACGGACCAGTGTCTTGAGTGTCTGGAACAGTCCACCTTAAGCCTGCCCAAAGGTAACGCTGCACGATAACAAAGCACGCGCTGAAGGCAGAATTGGTTCACGCCACCGCAGCAGCAGGATGACCGCGCCCAGGTTCGCCCTGGTTCAGCTAAGACAATGAATCAGGGCACATACGCTCCATTGTAGACGAGAGCTGATCAGATTGCAGGCAGTGGAACAGAAGCCATTTTGGCCTTAAGGTAAATATCTGAACTCATGAACGCTGCAGCACAATGCACTGTTCGAAGGAGGCGCACACTACTTGCCCATGCTTCAGCACGTATATCCTCTCAATACATACCTGATGGGTATCAGATATCTCGAAAGATACTGATAAAGCGGTCAGGCCGATGTCAACACTTCAGTGAAAAACAAGTATGAGGGATTATTCACCTAGCTGGTAAATAAGAACTATTGGAAACACTCTTCCACAGTTGAGTCTAGGGAGAACTGCGTCATGGTGTTTGGTACGGCCTGAGCTGCAATGCAAATCACATCAGCCCCTCTCTAGTGACAGTCCTTAGATGTGGAAGTAAAAACGCATGTCCCATGAGCTGGGCTTCACAAACTCGCCTTACACACTCACATATGTCTCAGGATAAAAAACATGTCTTGACGTATGGGTGGAGTATCTGGGAGATCTCGTTACCGCAACATGCTCCACGAGTAGGTGTCCAACTGTCGATCGTCTGCCAGTAACTGTTGAGAAGATACGCTTGAAAGCTGTGCACGCAATGTAGAGACCACTCGATTATACACGCGGTCTGATTAGAACCGATCATCCAAGCGTGGGAGAAGGCTCTTTGTACAGACCATTCACAACCCTGAACAACTGCCATACACACCATCCTCCGTCCAGATGTATTAAGAGTCGTGATAGTAAAGCAAGCTACAAGAAAAACTTTTGGCAGGAGCTTAGTTATGTTCATTATAAAGCCTAAGCCCGATAACAGTGTATCCACGCAAGGAATCAAACAGTTATCAATGCGATTCTGATATGTATTGCTGAAAACCAACAAGAAATACTAGTAGAGCTAAATGGAACTAACTTGAAACTATTATAGCAGAAGACATCTGACATCAAATGTAAAAAAGCCAGCAAAACAGGTATCGTATACAGGGTATGTATGCCCTATCACCAATCAGGTCCCACCACAGAAGGGTTTAACACTCTATACAGAATGGGGGAGGCGTCGATGTGTGACTAGAGTGGTCAAACGAATGTACAACGATAACGGAAAGTTATTCATCTGCAAGAATGTCTCTATAGATATTTCAGTTGCCTTGCTGAGCGTAAAAGCACTGATTGTGAAGAAGGTAGGAGCAGTTAGCCGCAGTTTGTCTTGGTATAATCACGATCCATGGTAGAAAGAGTTTTGCCACAGACAGGTTCCTCTTGCAGACAGGAGGAAATGGAGCTGTTAAGAGGTGGGCATGCGACCTCCTCAGGACCACCTAGCTAAGCCCATCTGAGATCCAAAACGCGACAACAGCTACACAAAGAGCACACACGCACAATGCCAGGTGAAGGAGCTCAACACAGCACACAGAAGAACAAGCTAGCCTGTCCAAATATACCACACAGACGACGACGTATATCATCATAGCTTACAGTAACAGCAACAGACTTAACAGTGACAAGTAGCGCTTAGTCTGGAAGGATGAAGTTGACTTCTGCAAGATGTCAGTAGGTAACTGACCGGAGCACCATGTCGTATGATGATTTAGAAGTGACTGCTGTTCAACGATAGGCAAAACACATTTTTTTAGGATCGGTAGCATGCATTACCTTCGTCATAAATGGACATCTACGTATACTTAACGTTCAATGTAGCGCCTTTTGTGTGACAGTTTGCGTCCTGTCATAAGCAATGAGAGAAATCAACTGGGCTGATTGTGCATAGAGTTGGGAGGGAATTGACCGTGACAGTCAGACGAAGAGGTACCTCCTGGAGTTAAGAGTCAAGACCCCCAAAAGGTTAACTGTGAAGGGCTCACAAGGCTGGGTTTGTTATGCCTGGAGGAGATCGCTAACATGGGGCACGGAGCGTCAGACCCGAACAGCTAAAGAGGTTCTTTCCGGAGGTCTGGCAACGGAGGGAACTGAAGAGACCAGACCATGTCGAGGCTTCTCATCAGTCACAGGAGAGGGAGACTCGCTCCACAAGGACTGAGGATAGTTGGGAGGACCTCGTCTTAAGGGAGTGCACCACTGGGTTAAAACCGGTGGGCGGGAGCACATCCCCAGTCTGGTTCGAGGATGTAAAAGTGGGCAATGCACCAGTCTGAGACGCACTTCGCTCGCTCGATGAGGACAGCTGCAGTGGGGGTACAGAGAACGTTAGTTGAAGAGTCCTGAGATTCTGGAGGGAAGAGGAGGACCAAGAGCCTGACTCAGGGAAGTAAGGCGGAGACCAGGAAATACAACTGCAACAAGGAGAAAGAAGTTCTTGGAGTGGTGGAAGCTGGGACAGCATCGGTGCGGCCTTGAACCCAGGTGGTGGTGCGGTGTCGCTGCGGGGACATGCCAGCCAGGAGGAAAGGAAATGACCCTGGCAGAAGAAAGGGACCTGGAAGTGATTAAAGGGGAGGGGGCTGTCCTACATGGGCCAAAAGATGAACACTGCCCTGACATCCGCACTGGTACGCATTCTTACCATGGGACCGAGGACCCCAGCCCTCCACTTCCAACAACAGAAGAAGGAGTGGAGGGACTTCCTGAAAACAGAGAGCAGCTCAGGAAGGAACTGAGTGGGGCAGTCCGCCAAAGGCAGATTCACGGGGAGATGGGGCGCGCAGGCGCAGGCAGTAAACTCACCACAGAGATGATAGACTGGCTGGAGGAGGACCAGTTGTGGTACGTGAGCCACAGGTCGCGCCGAAACCCCACTCAGTGACGACACCAGTGAGACTGGTCTGGGAAACAGCAGGTCATACAGTTCAGGGAGGGTCAGCATGAACAACCTTCTGCTTAAGGGGGCCGGATGTGCTGAACCCCATCAGATCGGTTTACTCCGATTCAGTGCGGGGAGAGGCATGCAGTCCCTAGGGAGACATCCGAAAGATGTTACAACTCAGTCTGGAGTAAAAAGAAGCGCGAAGTCCCACCTGCACAGGTTCCTCTGGGGAGAGGACACCCCAGAGGAGGACAATCGGTGGGAGTACGCCATCACAGGGCTAAATATTGGCGGACCGACCCGCTGGGTGCATCGCACGTTGGCAATGGGAGGGAGACTGCTCGGCTGGCCCAGGTTTCGGCGCATATGGGGTGGGAAAGAACGCAGGTCCTGGGAGGAGGACATTATGTGGACGATTCCTTAACATCCCACAATGACCAAAGAGACTGGAGAAATCACCAGTAGGGGGTAGAAGAGATCCTTGGCGCCGGAGGCTTCTCCTCGAACATGGGTCAGGTCAGGCCAAAGGTGGGGAGGCAGGACTGCAGAGCAGGTCCAAGCTGGAGGCAGTAGCAGAAGCCAGGGTTCAAGGACCTACTGGGTTACTCGCCGAAACCAGGTTAAGCGGACGAGGGACAACAAAACTCTGGGGTTGGGATATCATGTGGGGAAAAAGATCATATCTTTACATGATGACTCGATCAACTTCTCAAGAAAAGAAGAAAAAGTATGGGAGTGGTGGGACTGAATCTTCGTGAGGAAAGGGGAGGTAAGGACCAGTAAACGCCTGACCCTTTTGACTAGAAGGGAGCTACTTAAGTCAAGTTAGTGGACTTCTATATCCAATTGGGCCTGGTTACGCCTGCAAAGCATAAGGGGACTATCCTCGTCTAGAAGGGCCTTCAAGAGGGCGGAGAGAGGAAGATTGACAAAGGAGACTTGGGACATCCCACTCTCAGGGAAACTCCGAGGAAGATGCTTCCAAGCTGTTTGGAAGAGTATGTGAGGCTGTAGTAAGGTCAAATTCCACAGGAGTCTCACGAACCATAACTGGGTGGAAAGGCAAACCGTGGGGGGTCACGTTTTCAGATGGGAGCGATGACGCATACGTGCCGTGATGTACCTGAGATGGAGTCCAAAGCAAGGGGGCGAGGTCAGGGGTGGGGTTAGTCAAAGGGCCAAGCTAACACCTCTCGACAAAAGGGGAGGATAGTCAAAGCTGAGATGTGCGGTGCCGGTTTTCAAGCTCGGTTAAAAGGGTATTTGCAGAAGGCACGGGACGTTGGAGGTGGAGCGCTGTTCCCACTTTGTTGACAGCAGACGTCCTGGGAGCCATCCAGCCGAGGAGCGCTACGGGTTATCAGACTTTCTTCGGCAAACAGGGTCGCGAGATCCAGGAAGGCCGGACCAGTAACTGACTGGTGGGTTGGTACCCCAGGGCCCACTTAACATCGCCGACATCGTAACAAGGAGGAGCCAACTCCTGAAGACCTTGGGGAG